>NC_089583.1:58920756-58933256 GCF_019320115.1 Miscanthus floridulus | reverse complement strand
AAGCTTCTTGTGGGCTTCGACGGAGACCACCACCAAGCCGTCTAGGAGGTGGCAACCTCCAAGAGTAACAAGCACCACCGGCTTGCAACTCGATCACCAAGTGCCACTCGATGCAACCTCACAATGCAATCACACTAGAATTGCTCTCTCACATAATCGAACGATCACTATCAAGTATATGTGAGATGGAGGGCTTCCAAGCACTACTAGACAAGCCACCAAGGCTCTAGTGTGCTCAGCTTCTGGCCCAAGGCCGACCACGGCTTCTATTTATAACCCCACCAACAAATAGAGCCGTTACCCCTTCACTGGGCAAAAGTCGGGACGACCGGACGCTTCCGGTCTAATCGACTGGATGCTGGACCTCAGCATCCGGTTGTGCGATGCATGCCACGTGTCCCTCTTCAAACACTGTTCACTAGATCTCAATGGTCATCTGTCGACCAGACGCTCAAGCTTGAACTGACAGGACGCAACAACCCTAGCGTCTGGTAATTTCTAGTAAGGTACCAGACATGACCGGACGCATCCGGTTAGTCGTAATCGGATGCAGCACCAGCCGTCCGATCACTTCTAGCTTCTCTGCTCTGCCTACGTCATCACACGTCACCTTGATCGAATGCATACGGCCAGCATCCGGTCACTTCCAGCACCAACGTCTTGTTGATGACCGACGCTAGCCCGCTGACTGCCACTACTGATCGGATGCTAAAACCTAGTGTCCGGTCACTGCATGACCAGAGTCCAGGTCCACTCTATGGGACCTCTCTTTTCTATATAGGGCGTCGGTGGGGTTCAAACCCCTCTCGCCTCCATTACATCGCCATGTTGATCCACATCAACTCCAACTTCTTCTCCTTTGCAAATGTGCCAACACCACCAAGTGTACACCACCATGTGTATGTATGTTAGCTTTTCACAAACATTTCCCAAAGGATTAGCCACTCAACTTGCCATGCCACTCAATCCTAGAGATGATGCAAAGTTAGACAACTCGAGTGGCACTAGATGACCGATATGCAAATAAGTTTGCCCCTCTTGATAGTACGACTATCTATCCTAAACCCAGTCATCAACTTCTCTACACACCTATGACCGGTGAAATGAAATGCCCTAGGTTATACCTTTGCCTTGCGCATTCCATTCCATCTCCTTCAATGTTGATGCAACACATGCATCAACATGATCAACAATGATATGATTCACTTCATATCATCACGTGATCATATTGGTTCATCAATCTTGACTACACTTGCTTTTCACCGTTGCCATCATCCATCGACGCCAAGTCTTTCTCAAGCTTCACCGCCACACGGTCCATCACTCCAAAGCCTCTGACTTGCCCTTCACGCTTTCAACCGGTCCATCAAGCCAAGTCTTGTCTTGATCTTCTCCACCTTGATCACAAGACTCAATGTCATGTCTCATGTGCAATGAGCTCCTTCATCATCACATGTGTGAGCTTTGCAACATCTCCAAGCCATTTTCACCTTCATGGCATATGTTGCTCACACACATGTACCTGTGGACTAATTACCTATGTATCTCACATAAACACAATTAGTCCACCTAGGTTGTCACTCAATTACCAAAACCACACGAGGACCTTTTAATCTCCCCCTTTTTGGTAATTGATGACAACTCTACAAAGATATGGAAATTAAGCTCTTTTGGATTCATGTTGCTTGTCCAAGCAATTTTACCATGTGAAAATGATTTTGGACAAGTACCACAAACCCGAAATGGTAGTATTAGCTCCCCCTACATATGTGCTAGAGTGTTTGATTTGAAGGTTGCACATATGCATAGATTAAAATTGTGGGAGAGTAATTACTACAAAATGATGCTAAGGTGTATAGAATAAACCTTTGAAGCGTGTACCAATCGGAGTTGTACCTTTAAGTTCATCCTTAGCACCATGGTTAGCTAGATATCACTTGGACATAAAAGCACTAGATACCTCATGAGATCAACATTAAGAGCAAGGTACTAGCATTACATTGAAAAGCATAACAAGTGTCTAGCTATCATCCTATGCATGCTAGTTATCAAATCATCATTCAAGTTCTACAACTAGCATACACCACACAAGCATGCATATTGAATTTTAAAGCTTATGCAATGCAAACAAGCACATGAATATGCACATATCAAATGCAATCAATCAAAGTTCATGAGCTTGCTCCCCCTACTTGTGTGCTTCTCTTGTCTAAGAATTTTGATCCATCTCTTTTCTTCAATGTTGCTCCCTCTTTGTCCATGTCCATGTCCAACCTCTACTTCTTTGAGCTTTTATATCTTATCTCTCCCCCTTGTACAATCTCAATCTCAAAGCTTTCATATCTTTGTACAATCTCTCCCCCTTTGTCATCAATTTCCATAAAAGGTGAGCTTCTCATTGATGCAAAGGTATACGTTTGGGGTAGATGGTTGATGCTTGAATCTTGCATTTTTGATGGACATCACTTAATTGTTGGAATGACACCACTTGTAGATACCACTTGTAACTCATACCACTTGTATCTTGTGTAAGGCTTCTTGAGATACCACACATAGGATCTTTGATCTTGATACCAATTTGTGTGACACCTCCCCCTATGTGATAGCATGGGTCATCCATTTGATACACTTGAGCTCTTGTAGGTGAGAGATGCATTCTTTATTTGATGATCACTTAAAGTTGAGGATCACTTGTGGAACCATTTTCTTGCATGATTGATATTATGTGATATCACTTGAAAGAATCTTCTAGTGTGGAACCACTTGTTGGATTTATCAATAAGAACCATTTCTTGAACATTTTCTATCTTCATGAGTACCACTTATAGGATATCACTTATGAGTTGATCTAGTCATCATTTATAGATTCTTGATGAAATACTTGAGTCTAGATACCACTTGAAACAAACAACCTATATATCCATTTGCATTGTTGTCTTGTGCTTGTACTCTTATCACTATCATGAGCTTCTATGGTTGACTTGAACTAAATTGATTTGCCTAAGCTTCCAAGTCCGGTTTGAACCAATGACAAGCTTCTTCACACCTCTTGCAAGGGATATATTGCCAATGTTGTACTTGTTACTTGTTAGCAATCCAAATTAGATCAAGTACTTGGGATCACTAGCTCATGAACAAATTCATATACTAACCACTAGATCAAGTAATCATTCAAACAATAGTGGTAGGCTATGAATTTAAACATTTCATTTGTTATGCATGATCCTATGAAGCATGTACTATATGCACTAACCAGCATATTAGTAAGGGATGAAATGATCATGCATATTACAATGATACCTTTGCTATGTTGGAGTAGAGGATAGTCACATAGATTCCAATTCATTACTCCAATAGCAATGTGAAGTCCAATTATAAGCTTGGTGAAGACCAATAGATACCATGTTGAATTTCATTCTTCACCCATATGAAATGAATACCACTTATGATCAAGTGCACTTTCTTGTTGTGGTTGACTTGCTTTATCTTTTGATCTTTGCTTGCATGAGAGCATCAATTTGACAATACCACTTGAAATATCATGACTAGCTCTCTTTTGGGTGTTGCTTGCTTTTCTTGATCAATCCTTTTGATTGCTTCAACTAAGCATCTCAAATGTTCCTCGGATCACCACTTCTATGTTAGCCTTCCAAGTACCACACTTGGTTCACCTACACATAGGCGGCAAGCCCCTACACTAGGGAGAAGTGACCTCTCTCCAAGAACCATTCTTGATACTCACTTGAAATGACTTGATTGATTGATCCAAGTGATGGACTTAACTTAGTGAGTAACCTTGATTCCTTCTTTAAGCCCTTTTCTTTCTTCTTGTTTAAGTTCTTTTCTTTCTACCAAATGATTTATAATGGTCACTAGAACTTAAACTTCAACTTCATCTTGAGTTGGATCTTGATCTTCCAATTTGAGTACCGAAGGTGTGCAAAGTACACTCCATAATCAAATGGCCTTATACTCTTTGCTTGTCATGCTTCTAGATCATCTCAAAACCAAACTTAGGTACCTCACACACTAGTAACCATGTTTCCAACTTGAGGACCTTTCAATCAAAGTAACTCTAGATCAATCCAATATTTGTTACTTTTCTGGCAGATTTTGTACCCTTCAAAGAAATAAGCATATCTCCCAAAGTACAAATCCAAATACCACTAAATTTGGTGGAGGTGTGCAAAACTAAGTTATCTAGCAGCTGTAAAAATATGAGCTTCATTGGACTTCTAGATTGCTACCAGATTTCAATTCTTCCACCACTGCTACATGCTGAAAATAGCTGCACTATAGCTGACAAGATCCACTCCAAAACCTGAAACATTTCTTATCCAATTCTTATGAAAATTGTACAGCATCTTATAAAATAAGTATAGAGCATGTACACCAATTTTTCATGCCAATCCAATAAGTTTTTATTACTCAAACATGGCTAAGATCATAGCTCACTCAGATTTTCAATATAGGACAGATTTCAACAATTGAGCTATACTTCATCAAGTGTGAATCAAACTTGAAACTAACTTGTTTGAATACTTCCATAAGACATATATCCATTCAAACTACTTACTAAAAGTCATCTCATGAATTTATCCAACACAAATCAATCCAACCTTGATTACTTAATCAATTATCCATTCAATCAACTCATAGCAAGCAACATTGCATATTTATCCAATTCAATCAACTCATATGCACCCAAATGAAATGATCAATAAGAGATATACCTTGGTTAGCTCATGATCATCCAACCAGCAAGCTTCAACTCAATTATTTGCAAGTCATCAAATATATCTAATGAATCACCAACAACTTGAATTATAGCACTTGTATGTTGATAGCACTTGGACTTCACTCAATTTTCACTTGGCATTGGGTTTGGATGCGCACTAGGCTTCATATCTTGACTCAACATATGATCAACAAGGTGAATGTTATTTGAACCAAGCCTCCAATGCCGATGGTACCTATAAACAATCATCCACTTTTTGATGGATACCCAAACAAGTTTGGGTCCTCTCAAGTTAGGAGCAACATACTTAGGCAACGCCTTAGTATGAATAGCGGGATGTCTTGTAATAGCAACAATAGAGGTACCATTACCATCTTTTCTAAGCACATTATTATCAACAATTGAAATAGGCTTAGAAATGTCACCTAGGGGACATGAATGTGCCATGTGTCCCCTTTCCTGGCATGAGTAGCACTTTCTCTTTGCTTGAGCCTTCTCTTCTTTGCTCATGTGGTGCTTCTCATTGCCTTGCCTCTCATGGATTGCTTGAGCCTTCTTCTCAAGCTTGGTAGGACACTTAGAGGCAAAGTGTCCCGTACCTCCACACTTGAAGCATTTGATGTGAGCATAATCTTTCTTCTCATCTTCATTCTTGCTCATCATCTTGGCATCTTGAGTTTGCATTGGATGCCTTGCCTTTCCACCCCTTCTTGTTTTCTTCTTCTTCTTTATCATCAAATCACCACCATCTTCATGGTTGATCTTGATTTGAACTTAGGGTGTCTTCTCTTGCTCAACTTGTGGCTTTGGTTGAGGCTTCACTTGTTGCTTCACCAATTGCTTGGTTGGGCATATTGAGGTAAGATGACCCAAGTGCGGCACTTGAAGCACTTGACATGCTTGAGCCTCTCTTCTTCTTTTATCTTCTTGAGCTTCTCAATGTTAGGGGAACCATTTGCAAGGTGTCCCGCTTCATGACACCGGTAGCACATGGTATGAGAAAGCTTTCTTTGTTGTAGCTTCTTCATCTTTCTTTCTCTCTTTCTTTTGCCCTTTGTCATCTTCTTCTTGAAGTGAAGGCCACACTTGTCACCATAGTTTCTTCGAGTCTTCAACATGTGCTCAAAGGTGACTTTTGAGTTGTAGCACCTCTCTAGCTTGTTGCTCAATTTCTTCACTTCATTTTTGAGCTCATTGTTCTCCTTCAAAAGGTTAGTCTCACAAGACATAGAAGTAGAGCAAGCATCTAATTGTGAAGAGCATGGCATATCTAATAAATCATCATAAGAGGTGGATACATGCTTCTTGCCTACATCACAAGGGTTAGCAACATTTTGCAATTTATCATTTGATCCATATGATGAGCTCTCATTATTTTTAAGTTTCTTTGTAAACACTTTAATGAGAGAAGCATGTTGTTCTAATAATTCATCATGGGATGCAAGTAGTGTCTCATGATTCAATTTTAGCCCATCATGTGAAGATTTATAAGCATCAAGTAATTTCTTATGTTCTTCACAAGAGTTCTTTAGAAATGAGTTTTCATTTTCTAAGTTTAATGTTTTAGCTTTCTCATTTTCTAAAGACATGGTCATGCTAGCAAGTCTACTAACAAGCTCATTATATGAATCAACATGATCAACCACATTATCATTTGTTACCTTGGTGTCACCTTGTGACATGAAGCAATGTGGTGATGTAGTTGGAGAGCTTGTAGTAGCATCTTCATCATGGCTTGAGCATGAACCATCATCACCATCAAGTGTGCATGGGGTAGCATCATCACTTGCAACACTTGTGGCATCATCATCAACCTTGTCAAGTGAACTTGTAGTAGATCGATCATCATCATCATCACTTGACCATGAGGTGGAGCAATCTTCCACAATCACCAAATTGTGGTTATGTTCAACACACTCATGCGCCTCCTTCTTTGGTTCATCCTCCTTGAATTTACCATCATCCCATGTGGAGGAGTCACCGTAAAAGGCTTGGAGTGCTAGCCACATATCATGAGCACTCTCCAAGTCCCACACATGTCTAAAAATATCATCATGTATAGCACACGTTAGATAATAAAGAGCACGATGATCAAGTGGTAAGCAATCCTCTTGCGCTTGGGTGAGGTTATCCTTATCCAAGGTATCATGAGAAAAACCAACAACAATGATCCACCATGCCTTGGGACCCAATTCACGGAAATGATCAAGCATATGACGTTTCCACCGTGCATAGTGTGTGCCATAAAAAATGTGTGTGTCACAAACAACTTCTAGCCCAAAGTTCGCCATCCTCTTGGGTCGGTGAAGACCACAAATGAGAGACCTCACTCCGATACCACTTGTAGGGTCGAGATGGCAGACTAGAGGGGGTGAATAGTCTTTTCTAAAAATAATCACGTTGGCTAACCGAAACAAGTGCTGGAATTAAAATGATCTATCTAGCCAAGACTATACCCCTCTATCTATGTTCACTAGCACCTTCCAAAGATACTAATCAAGCAACAAAGGTGCCAGGCTAGCTAGAGCTCACCTAACCAATTCTAGGAGCAAGGTCACACAAACCTATGCTACTAGTACTTCAAGCAACAAGAGAGCTCCTACACATGCTAGTAAGCAAAAGCACAAAGCCACCTAATGCTCACTAGCAATGCTCAATAACAAGGCAACCAATGCCAAATTAGAGAGCGCAAATACTTAGCTACACAAACTAAGCAAAGTGACTAACAAGGTTACACAAACCAAATTAGCCACGCAAGGGAGCTACTTCTATGCTACACAAGCAAGAAGGTAACTAGTAAGCTACACAGCTAACTAATTACAAAAGCAACTACATAAGCACAATGTATATGAAAGTAATTACAAGCTTGTGTATCGAGGATGCAAACCAATGGGAGGAACAAGGTAGACACGGTGATTTTTCTCCCGAGGTTCACGTGTTTGCCAACATGCTACGTCCCCGTTGTGTCGACCGCTCACTTGGTGGTTTGGCGGCTAATTGGCATCACCCGCCAAGCCCACATGTCGGGCACCGCAAGAACCTACCCCAAAAATGAGGGTAGCTCAATGACACGCTCAACTAGAGTTGCTCTTCGCGGCTCCCACGGGGCGAGCACAATGCCCCTCACAAAGCTCTTCTCTGGAGCACCGCACAAGCTTCTTACGGGCTTCAACGGAGACCACCACCAAGCCGTCTAGGAGGTGGCAACCTCCAAGAGTAACAAGCACCACCGGCTTGCAACTCAATCACCTAGTGCCACTCGATGCAACCTCACGATGCAATCGCACTAGAATTGCTCTCTCACACAATTGAATGATCACTATCAAGTATATGTGAGATGGAGGGCTTCCAAGCACTACTAGACAAGCCACCAAGGCTCTAATGTGCTCAGCTTCTAGCCCAAGGCCGACCACGACTTCTATTTATAACCCCACGAACAAATAGAGCCGTTACCCCTTCACTAGGCAAAAGTCGGGATGACCGGACGCTGGACCTCAGCGTCCGGTCATGCGATGCACGCCACGTGTCTCCTTCTTCAAACGCTATTCACTGGATCTCAACGGTCATCTATCAACTGGACGCTCTAGCTTCAACTAACCGGACGCAACAACCCCAGCGTTCGGTCATTTCTAGTAAGGTACCAGACATGACCGGATGCGTCCGGTCGGTCATGATCGGATGTAGCACCAGCATCCGGTCACTTCTAGCTTCTCTGCTCTACCTATGTCATCACATGTCACCTTGACTGGACGCATACGGCCAGCGTCTGGTCACTTCCAACGCCAGTGTCCGATCGATGACCGACGCTAGCTCGCTGACTGCCACTACTAACCGGACGCTAGAACCTAGCGTCCGGTCACTACGTGACCAGAGTCCGGTCCACTCTGTGGGACCTCTCTTTTCTGTATAGGGCACCGGTGGCACCGTCGGACTATCCGCCGGTGGAGTTCAAACCCCTCTCGCTGGTGGAGTTTAAACCCCTCTCGCCTCCGTTACATCGCCATGTTGATCCACATCAACTCCAACTTCTTCTCCTTTGCAAATGTGCCAACACCACCAAGTGTACACCACCATGTGCATGTGTGTTAGCTTTTCACAAACATTTCCCAAAGGATTAGCCACTCAACTTGCCACGCCACTCAATCCTAGCGATGATGCAAAGTTAGATAACTCAAGTGGCACTAGATGACCGATATGCAAATAAGTTTGCCCCTCTTGATAGTATGGCCATCTATCCTAAACCCGGTCATCAACTTCTCTACACACCTATGACTGGTGAAATGAAATGCCCTAGGTTATACCTTTGCCTTGTGCATTCCATTCCATCTCCTTCAATGTTGATGCAACACATGCATCAACATGATCAACAATGATATGATTCATTTCATATCATCACGTGATCATATTAGTTCATCAATCTTGACTACACTTGCTTTTCACCATTGCCATCGGCCATCGATGCCAAGTCTTTCTCAAGCTTCACCGCCACGCGGTCCATCACTCCAAAGCCTCTGACTTGCCCTTCACGCTTCAACCGGGTCCATCCACGCCAAGTCTTCGTCTTGATCTTCTTCCACCTTGATCACATGACTCAATGTCATGTCTCATGTGCAATGAGCTCTTCCTCACACTGTGTGAGCTTTGCAACATCTCTACTTCATGCCATATGTGCTCACACAATGTACCATGGACTAATTACTGTGTCCATAAACACAATTGTCCACTAGGTTTACTCAATACACCACATGTACCATATGGCTAATTCCTGATGGATCTCACAATAAACACCCAATTAGTCCACCTAGGTTGTCACTCAATTACCAAAACCACACGAGGGCCTTCTTCTCCACCATTGTTCGCCATGCCATTCTTCCTCGGCTCGACCATCTTCCTTGGCTCCATCGGCCACCGAGACCCACTGTGGAACCCTAGTCATGGGAGAGGATCGGAGCTCCACCATCGTACACTGGAACCCTAGCAGTGTTCTACCGTCTTCGTCCCTGAGGTCATCTTTGGTCTCCGTGTCCCCGGTCCTCCTCCCCGAGCTCATCCTAGGCAACATCTCCGACATGGTTTGCCTATGCACATGTTGCATGTGATCTTGTCTATGCACATGTTGTCTATGATATTGCCTCTACACATGTCGCCTGTGTTGCCTATGATGTCCAATCCATAATCTTGCATGTGTTTCTGTGCTACAACCCTATTTCGATGCTGCCTGTGATGCAACCCAAGCTAGATTTGATAATTTAAATTGAGTAGATGCCACTACCAATGATGCCAATGATTTGATAATTTAAGCTGAGCATATATGCCACTGTTAGTTTTTGAATTAAGGACATGATGGCTTCTACCTATGATGCTTGCTACCTGTCAATTTTTAAGCTGAGCATATATGCTACTGATTCTTGCTATTTGTGATGCAAAATTTAATTTGAATTGAGGACATGATGGCTTCTACTAAATATCAATTTAAAAACTGAGCATATATGCTACTGATGCTTGCTACCTGTGATGGCTGTGACTTTGCTACTCTATGCTGTTCTCCTCTCCTATTTTGAATTGAGCACACGCCTTCTCAAATTTTTTGAATTGAGCACATACTCTACTAGTTACTTGCTGCTACTACTCTACTATTCCTACTCCTATATACTATTGTTGCTGGTCCTATACTCCTACTACTTATTCTACTCCTACACTAGTGCTTACTCCTACACTTCTCTTCTACTCTACTACTACTGTTGTGCTTGCTTGCCCACTGCTTACTAATTTTTTTCACTCCTACTACTATTTGGCTACCCTTAAGTTGCTACACTTGTACTACTAATCTACTCCTACTGTCCTCCTATACTCTAATACTCCTATCTGAGCAAATGCTACTACTATACTTGCTGGCTATTTTTTATTTGTGCAAGTTCTTCTATGCTTGTTGTCCTACTTGTCCATATCTGGCTGCTCCTTTGGGGATGATTTGAGCAGCCTTGCCTCAAATAACCGAGGTGGGCAACCAGGCCAATCGCCTCGAATCCCAATTGAGAAATGCTATGGAAAAGAATTTGTGTAGTAGTGCCTTTGGGGTCGATTTGAAACGGCTGAAGGACTTAGCCCTTCATGGACGATTGCCCTTGTCTCCTAATTTTAAATTTGAATTTGAGCACAAGGCTTCTCTATGCTGCTCTGCTCTTGGCTTTCCTCTTCTTACTGTCCTCCTATGTACTACACTCTACTACTACTACTACTCTCTACACCTACTATTACTCCCTACAGCTACTCTCTACAACTACTCTCTACTACTACTCTCTACTCCTACTACTACTCCCTAATGCTAACTCTCTACTACTACTACTACTACTCCCTACTGCTACTCTCTACTACTACTCCCTACCTCGACTACTCCGTACTACTCTGTTGTTGGTTGCTACACTTACTCTACTACTACTACTATTGCTGCTGCTGCTGCTGCTGCTACTACTACTACTACTACTACTACTACTACTAGTACTACTGCTACTGCTACTGCTACTGCTACTACTACTGCTACTACTCCTATTACTACTACTGCTACTACTACTGCTGCTACTGCTACTACTACTGCAGCTGCTACTACTACTACCACTACTACTGCTGTTGCTACTGATGCTGTTACTACTGCTATTGCTACTACTACTGCTAGTACTACTACTACTGCTACTGCTACTGCTACTACTGCTGCTGCTATTGCTACTACTGCAACTGCTGCTAGTGCTGCAACTACTGCTACTACTGCTACAATAGCTACTACTACTACTACTACTACTGCTGCTGCTGCTGCTGCTGCTGCTACTGCTGCTACTACTACTACTACTGCTGCTGCTACTTCTACTACTACTGCTACTACTGCTACTGCTGCTACTACTGCTGCTACTACTAATACTGCTGCTGCTACTGCTACTAATGCTACTACTGTAGCTATTGCTACTACTGCAACTGCTGCTACTACTACTGCTGCTGCTACTACTGCTGCTGCTACTACTAGTAGTACTACTACTAGTACTACTAGTACTACTACTGCTGCTGCTACTGCTGCTACTACTGCTCTTGCTGCTACTACTGCTACTATTGCTACTACTACTACTACAACTACTACTGTTGCTACTACTGCTGCTGCTGCTAATACTGCTGCTGCTGCTGCTAGTGCTCCTACTACTGCTGCTACTGCTTCTGCTACTACTGCTACTACTGCTACTGCTACTACTGATATTGCTGTTGTTGCTACTGCTACTTCTACTATTACTACTACTACTATTGTTGCTATTACTACTGCTACTGCTGCTACTACTACTACTACTACTACTGCTGCTGCTGCTGCTGCTACTACTACTGCTACTACTACTAGTAGTAGTACTACTACTGCTACTACTACTGCTGCTACTCCTACTGCTACTACTATTGCTGCTACAGCTGCTGCTACTGCTGCTGCTATTGCTACTACTACAACCGCTGCTACTGCTGCAACTACTGCTACTACTGCTACTGCTGCTACTACTGCTACTACTACTACTACAACTAATACTACTAGTACTACTACTAGTACTACTACTACTACTACTGCTGCTGCTACTACTGCTACTATGGCTACTACTACTGCTCCTACTACTACTGCTGCTACTACTACTACTGCTCCTACTGCTACTACTACTACTACTCCTGCTACTACTGCTGCTGCTGCTACTGCTCCTACTACTCCTACGCTACTAGTACTACTACTGCTGCTACTGCTATT
>NC_089583.1:58890756-58918256 GCF_019320115.1 Miscanthus floridulus | reverse complement strand
CTATGGAATAAAAGCGACGTTCTCTTGGACATGCCGACGCCAGCGTCATAGCCCTCACACCCGTCATCGTCTCCCCCAGGTAACCCGGGTGATGACGACGGCGGCGGCGATGACAACAACAATGCTGGTGGCCTAGGCAGTAGTCTGCCTCTTGGCAACAGCAATCCACAGGAAGGCACAGGGGAAGCATCGGGCGATGTGACACCACCTCCTACAAGTGGTTTGAACCAGGGCTCAAACCAATGTCCTCCCCACTGAGGAAGCATGCAGATGAAGAGGAGGCCATACCCCTGAACCTCACCAAGTCGAGTTGGGTGGCATGTCAAATAGCTGACAAGCACCCATACTCAACTACTGTTTGAAAGGTATGCTACTAGCAAGCATAGTCAATCAATAATTCATTTGGAGATGCTAGCTACTTTTTTCACTCCCTAACATCTCAAGCCCCTAGTGTTGCAGGCCAAAAACACCACCAGTTATTTTGGCCCCAGTAGGATGATTGCCCCAAAAACTATGTGCATGGGAAGTTCATATTGACCTTGGGTGACCACCTTGAAGAGTAGTGGGAGGTAAGAGGTTCCATCTGTAGTGGGCCTAGAAAACTTCGTCATCAAGATTCCAGAGGAGTACTTCCACACTGCCCATGGATGGTCAAGTCATCGTAGATTTCCATGACATGTATAGACTACTACGATGAAAGGACCTCGACATTGCCCAAGTAATCTTATTTGCCCTATAAGTTCATTATGACTTTGACACCACTATGTCACTGTAGGTACTTTACGAACAAACTAATAATGCCATGATGACTCTTCCTTGCCTGGATGCAGGCCTATGTAAGCAAGGAATTGGGCAAGAATATTGTCTATCTGTCTCTAATGCTTATTACAGAGAGAACCATCATGGGTTACGATATACCAGACACTCATGAAAAGCTGGTGAACTTGAACCTAGAGCAGAGAAAGAAATACAGGAAACATCTAGTAATCGAATATAAGTATCAGGCGAGAATGTACATCTATGAAGTCATGAAGAAGGTTTGGGGAAATGGGTGCGTTATGGCCGCCCACCAGTTCGAGTAAGTCCAAAAGATACTTGGAACATATATATGGGTACTGGGATCATGACTTCTCATATTTAAATATTTCTAATCTGTATTCTATGAATGGTATAGTCAGGGCATCATGGGCCACTAGATTGCATTTATAATCTATCCTCAGGACGGAAGGGTCTGTATATTTGACTCTTTGCGGGAAACAAACAAAGCAGGGTACAAGCACTTTGAAAGTTGTTTGAGATAGTAAGTGACAAAAATTATTCATTTACAATTAACATACGTGTTGAAATTGTCGTTGACACTATTGGTTTTTTCGTACAACGCTTATTAGAAGTACGTGCAAGATCCCGAATCCTATGACCGAAGATCTGAGGAGAAAAAATCAAGAATGGCACGAAACTGAAACTCTGGCGCGAGTTCCCGGTAAGTATATCAAAAGTCGTTTGTGCTATTATATCGAGCATGCTCTCTACTACTACTGTTGATATACTACTTTACTACTACTACTACTACTACTCATCCTCCTCCTCCTCCTACTACTACTACTACTCAGACTCCTACTACTACTACTCCTTCTACTACTACTACTACTACTCCTCCTCCTCCTTATCCTACTCCTCCTCCTCCTCCTACTCCTCTACTCTACTCTACTCCTATACTAATAATACTACTACTCCGAACTATTACTACTACAACTACAACTACTACTACTACTCTACACTACTCTACTCTACTCCTATAACTACTACTACTCTTACTACTACTCCTATACTATATTGTCCTCCTACTACTGCTCTCTATATATGCTCTAATGTTTGTGTATTATATATCGTGCAGTGCGCCAAACAACCTTATGGCTCAACATTATGTGGATTCTACGTTTGCGAGTACTTGAGGATGTACAGCAGATTTAGCAACAGCTGGCGGCAGCTCAAGAAAGCACAAGGATGGTGGCGAAGGGAGAAGGTTGACCAAGACTTCTGACAAACAGTAGCAGACATATGTAAGTTTGTCACAGAGAGCGCATATGAAGGGAATACGTTCTTCAACAAGGAAGGTGACTTAGCGCGGGATCCAAAGTTCGAGAGGATCATAAACTGGAGCACGCACTTATGAATCTCGGATTACATTTTATCGGACCTCTTTCCCAAGAAAGGTTGATATGTATGACTATCCTTAGTTGCTCATGTATGAATGACGTGTGTTTGTAATGATGAAGACATCTCTAAAGTAATAACTTAAATGTTGATTCGTCGAACGAGAATGAATGTAATATATATTTGTCATCTATTTTTCTGCTTTATCCGTGTTTTCATTAGCGAAATTCAAATTCTAATTTTGAAAAAGCATTTTTTATCTAGAAACCATTAACCGAGGCGGACACTTAATAATAGCCACCTCGGTTAATATGTATTAACTGAGGCGGTTGTGTAAAGCCGACCGCCATGGTTAGTCGATTAACCAAGACGGCTAAGGCAACCACCTCGGTTAAGCCATGATTAACCGTGACCTTTTGGCCAAGGCGGTTGCAAAAACCGCCTCGGTTAACCCAAAATGCCCGTCACGGTTAAAAATATTGTAGTAGTGCGGGCCACCATAGGTCACGCCACCCCGGGGGACAGCTGGGTGACCCAGCGCTGGTCGGGGGTGCCACCCCTGGAGATGCGATGGTCGTGGCTACCATGGACTGCCGTCAACCGCACTCCATCCCCTCAGATGACCTCTGCCGATAGACGCCTCAAGCGCTTCACTGAGTGAGTTACAAAGGCGAGCCAGCTGCCACTCCTGGAGCTACCCCCGGAGATGATACGGCCCACGACGATCATCCACCGCCCACGCTCCCCAAAAGGAGCAAGCGGATAGTGGCGCAGAGCTTGTCACATATCCCGGCGTCCATGCGAGGTGAGCACAAATAAGATTTCTTTGGTCTCTATACTCAATGGCATCTTTGTGGCACCAATGAAGGGCCTATATATGAGGGTAGGTTCCACTAGATTATGTTCACTTTGGTTCACCTTTTTTTTGTTGTGCCAAGACTACAACACATGGGGCTTTCTTTAACGATCAGATACTGTCACTAACAAGGTTATTTTGTTTATAGCACATATTCTGTGACATCTCAGCGTCAGCGATGATAACCCTATCGTGACAGAAGGTGCATCTCATAGCACCTTGTATGACGTTACAAAGTAAAACGTCATCCATTTAATGGCAAGATCATTTTCGTGATAAACACCTATAAAAAAAACTAAACCTCTGGGGGTAAGACAACCCCCGGTATTGCCTCGAGAAGAACACATTCTCATATAAGTTCATAAAATCTCCAAACCCCTACCCCACCCACAGTACACATCGGTACCGTAGCCTATGTGACAACGATCACGACTGGGCCAGTTCTTATTAGACCTATGCTTTGGTGTGGGATAGACAAGAGGACTTTTTTAACCCTAGCTTAAAATTCGCTATACTTTGGCGTAGAATAGATGAGGGAACTTTTTTAACTCTAACCTAAAATTCGCTTCCACGGGAAGTCAAACTCAGAAGCAGAAGAGTACAACTCAGACCATCTAACCAACTAAGTTAGAAGCACTTTCGGATGCTCTAAATCGTCATAAAGAACGTCAATACGGCTTTTGACTCTCGTGCATATTATTCCGTACTCATTAAGATACTATTTGGCATGTCTTTTTTTTTTAAATGGTTTCACCTAAAAAGCTAGAGAAGACAGAAAAATCACAAAATCACGTTTAGGTGCCTTCACCCTTCTATCTAGTAAAAAACGGCTACAGCTTCTCTCGTATAGCCGCTCAGCTGCAGCTTTCCCGCAAAGCCGTTTATGAGCAGTGTTTGGCAGGGCTTTACCCGAAAAGCCAGAAAAACCAGAGCTAAAGCCGCCTGTGAAGCTAGCCCCGCCAAAGACGATCAAGGCATGGCATAAGCAATGATCGAAAGCCAAGTGATTGTGGTGGGATCCGATGGTTCGTTAATTCGTGATCCCTGAAGTTGCTCCCTGTACTTGATCTAGAAGACTGCATGCCGCGCGCATGTACCTGACCGATCGAAGTATTATATATAGCTCCGGTCCGATATGGCGATATCCAACCCGTCTGTCTAAACAAGCATCGGGCTTGTTCGTTTGTCTTAAATTTGGTTTGTTCGGCTTGTTTTTTCAGTCGGAACAGTGTTTTTCTCTCACAACAATTCAGTCGGAACAGTATTTTTCAGTCAGTTTCAGCCAAAATTCAGACCAGCCAAAATTCATCAGTTTTCTTATTAACGCTGCAGCCTGTAGCCTGTAGCCTGTGGGTGCAGGGCGTACACACATGGCGAGCAGCAGCCGCAGGGAGGGTACCCTAACACCAGACGATCCAGCAGACGTGAAAACTCGAGAAACCGCCGGAAGCGCAGAATGGAGGCCAAAGCATTACGTCCTGGCGGGCATGGTCATCATCCTCGCGGCCAGCACGGTGACCATCGTCACCTCCGTCGTCCTCCGCCCCGCGCGCATCCAGTTCTCCGTCGCCAACTTCACCATGTCCAACGCCGACAACGCCCAGCTGGCCTTCGATTTCGATCTCCTCGCCTACAACCCCAGCCGCCGCGCCGGGGTGATCTACCGCCACGTCGTGGTGAGCATGCAGCTGCGAAGGCGCGAGCGCCCGAGCGTGAGGAAGACATCGGTGCCCGGGACTGTGACGGACCATTTGCCGCTGCCCCAGGGGAGGAGTGCAAATTACAGGAGCATGGGCGTCAATGGCACCATTGATAACGACTTTTTTAGCATCTACAGTACGCGTCGTCGGTATCCACGACCATCATGGTCATTGCACAGGTTCAGTTCAAGGTTGGGCTCGTCAAATCGAGGCTCTACAGTATCAGGGTCTTGTGCTCGAGCATCGACAAGTTACACATCAGGATGCCGCCCTGCCAATGCCACCTGCTCTGCCTGATCCGAGCAACGCAGCTGCTATGCCAGCTTTGCTTGTATCGTTAACCGCTCGATCGATGATCGGTTTATTTGTTGCATATGGAGTCGTGTTTCCTTCCCTCCTCTGTTATCGTTGCCACTATATGTATTAACTACTGTACGTTGCAATTTAGAATTCAACTACCGGTATCTATATACAAATTTGAAGATACCGTTTAAAATGAAGATCTTCATTTCATTATATTCTGTTTGGACGAAATTTCAACTAAAAGACAATCATGTAAAGCTTAAATGGAGAGATGATGAGATTTCGTTTGCTACAAAAAACAAACTATTCAGCATCTTTTTCTCGGTTGCCACATAACACGCTTTGTTTGGAGGGTATCTGAAATTGCTTTTTCTTCACATCCACCAATTCTCCTTCTTGATTTTTTTGACACTTTGACTTCAACAAGTACATCACAATTTGCACTATCAAGTTTTGTGTGATAGTAACTGTAAACATTTGGTCTACGGTTCAGCCGAAATCTCTTTAAGCAAAAATATACAATTTTCTCATTTAGGTTCAAACCTCTCATCAGACATATTTCTAGTCCATCGACTGTTACAATCCTTCAGAGGCTATATGGTAATGATGATATGGGTTTTCTGAAGATGAACTGGAGCAGAGTTTTAAGAGCAATAACAAGCAATAAGAAGACAGGAACAAAATAGTATAGGAACTTCAGTTATTCATATTTGTCGTTCGAGACCTTTAGAGGGTTTATATATCCACCCTGATACCGACCTCAAGTCCAGCGCCGAGACACACACACTAGAGCCCAAGCCCATTTAGCCACTACTAGTCTTGAAATCCATCTTGACCCAAAGCGGGAGAGAGCGCAAACTGTGCCTGAACAGACAATGTCGATTGCCAAGTAGACAAATGTGCCTGAGAGAAAGCAAACTGTGAGAGAACATATGCTTTTTAGCTGGAAAACATGGATCACTAGATGAATCTGATAATCTAAAGGCAAATCCAATTTATAAGCCACTATATCAATGCTTTGGAGCACTATGAATGGACCAAAGTACTTATAGATATTCTGATTATTGCGTTGAGACCCTGAAGTTTGGACATAAGGACGTAGTTGAAGATAAACTCGATCACCCACATTGAATTATCGCTCAAAACAGTGTTTATCTGCTTGAGCCTTCATCCGATGTTGTGCACGTTGAAGCTATTTCTGAATAATCTTATTGAAAAGCTCTTTGTCCTTTAACCACGCCTCCAACTGAGGGATTAGAATGTTGCATGTGGTGGAGCAATGCCAAAATGCTGCAGAGGGTGACCATATAGGACCTCAAATATAGAGTGAAAGGTTTGTATTGTACCAAAACTCTGCCAATGGAAGGCACTTGCTCTATTGCTTTGGACAAGAGCTCATTGAACAGCTCAAGAAGGCCTCTAAGTATTGGTTCAACCTCTATGTCTGGCCGTCTGTTTGAGGATGATGAGATAAACTCATGATCAGTTGAGTGTCAGTGAGTTTGAAGAGCTCCTACCATAGTGAGCTTGTAAAGATTGTCCCAATTAGTGATGATGGTCTAAGGAAGCCCATGGAGTTTGTAAATGTTGTTGATATAAATTTTTACACTGTTAGAGCAGTGAATGGATGAGATAATGGAACAAAATGTCCATATTCGCTAAACTTGTCAATGACCACAAGAATGACTTCAAATTTGTTAAAGACTGGAAGCCATTCCACAATATCCATACTGACAACTGTCTAGGACTACTGAGGAATAGGCAAGGGCTGCAAAAGTCTAGAAAGTTTGGTATGTTCAACCTTTGCTTGTTGGCGGATAGTGTAGCTAGTCACAAACCCTTTGATTATCTTCTTCATTTGGGTGCATGCAAACAAGCTCTTGATTTTATGATACGAGCTGTGAAATCCTAAGTGCCCCCCCTATGCCACTATCATCCAGTGCCTGCATCACATGTTGTTGGGCTAATAAGTTGTTGGCCCCCAACCATACTCGCCCTTCGTATTTAATGACTCCTTGATCCAAGGAAAATCCATTAGCATTAGTAGGAGATAGGCAGATAGCCAACTTAGTGAGCAACTATTTGTGGGTGTTCTAGGTGATGGTATCTTACCGATTTTAGAGCAATCCGCCGATGTGTGTCTTCCTGACAATTCTTTCGAGGAAGAAGGTGTTCATAGGTCTATATGTCAAAAACAAAAACACCGGATAGTCCGGCTTGCATTTATTGGACCTACAAGTCAAGACGCTAACAGCGGTACAGTGCCGATCGCGTGTGTTTTGAAACCATTGCTGGATGGTCCGGTGTTCACAGTTTCTGTGACCTGCATTCTACCTGTTCTAGCGTTTTGGTGTGACTTGCTTCAACAGAATGTTTCTAAAAAAATCATAGAATTGATGCCCAATCAACTAGCTACCTTCCTGGCGATCCTTTCATGATCGTTCCGTGTGCTGCAAGGCCAAGTGTCTTTCTTTTTTCTTTGTTTGACCGATACTCCTTTAGACTTTAGTTTCTTTGGCACACTTTTCTTTTCCTTAGGTAGATTTATGTTTTACTTTTTCTAATGAATTAATAAAGCACCCTTTGATTTAAGCAAGTGCGTTAATAAAGAAGTAAAGAACAAACAAGGATGGAAACAATCTTTAATCATGATTCATGCATGCCATGCACTCGGCAAAAGGAACATTCAGAACTCACCATATCCAAAACTAACGGCAGCAAATCAGAAAGTGTTGCATCCAACAATTATAATATTAAAAAGACTTGCTCAGCTATTATATTGCGGGGCCCAAAAGAATAAAGATGCGCCCACCATGTATGATGTAACCGACAATGTATGATCGTAAAATCCATTTTGTTTTGGAAAAGACAAAAAGCTAAATATGCATTTTTCTTTAAAGATCCATAGAACAGACGTTAGACGCTGTCATACAATACACACTCTTTTGTGAGTATATATAGGATTCTATCTTTTCATTTCGACATTCCGTAATCTTATATTGAATATTTTAGTTACTAAATGAACTCAAATGAAAAAGGTTTCAACTACAAAGTGTTAAATCTTGTCAAGCACTATAACTTTGGTATAGGACATGCCTTCATCTATGATTTGTTTGAAAATTTTGAAATTTAAATCTCAAAATATGTGAATTTAAGAAAATATTCGAAACTCTAAACAACTTCAAATCAAAAAAACATATCAACAAGGAACTTGCAGGTCGACCATTACAACTTTGGTATTAACCATGTGAACATTCAAGGTCCCTTGGAAATTCTAAATTTTGAATTTCAAAATCTAACAACTTAAAACACTTATTGGGACTCTAAAAAACATTTGCAAAATCAACTACAAAATTGTAGATGGTATTGAGAACTAGGTATAGATCATGTCAACATCCAAGGTTGTTTGAAAATTTTGAATTTCAACATCCGAGAACTTCAAACAACATTTTGGAACCCTAAACAATTTCAAATAAAAAACTTCTAAGCTACAAAGTTATAGATTGCATCGAGAGCTACAATTTTGATATAAAGTTCGCCTTGATTCAACTTCATACGAAAAAGTTATGAATTACTTTTTGATGCATATATTTTTAGAGGCGGACATTTAGAATGTCTGTCTCTGTTAATAGTCATTTTCAGAGTCAAGCATCGGAGACAAACATCTTAGGATGCCCGTCTTTGTTAATAGTCGATTAACAGCCTGGAGGTCACTTGACCATTTATAGAGATGGTCCCTAGACGTACTTAATCAGAGAGATTGTCTTCTAAAATATTTTTTCTGGTAATGTAACATGCTATTTTTTTAATAGGATCTATAATAATATGAGGCATATATTTCGAGAACTTAAAGTTATGGTTGAAAAATCATATGATGGAAGCTCATTGAAACACACACATATTATATAGGTGTTGTATGATGCTCAACAGAACCACAAAACCCTCGCGCAAGACTTCTCTTATCCTTATATGGATCAGTGAGCGTTCACCCAAGCAAGCAGCCAGCATCCCTTAGCGTCATGGAGCCCCTGTATGTTCGTAGTAACCTATCGTTGGTTTGTGACACACACAACATCAGCATCTTCAAGAACCTGACGGACTCGTATATCGACCAACAAAATCACACGGCCATTTTGTCCACCTCCTTCATCATGTTCGTCCTCACTGCTCTCTTCTTCAACCTCAACCTCTTCAGCGGGCTGTCACACGTCAGTGCCATCCTCGACCCCAAGGTCCGGCTTGGCCTCACCTCGGCGCTCTCGCTGTTCCTTCCCGTCATGTCCTACCTCTTCTCGGAGGCCAAGAATAGCAAGGGCAACGACACCTCGGAGCTCCCGCTGAGGGCACGGTTCATCCTCATCTGGATGCTCCATGTAGAGCTCCTCCGCAAGAAGGTGGAGGCGATCAAAATGCAGGGATACTCGGGTACCATCGAGCGTGCCGAGCGCGTGCTCTGGCTCGGTGGCCTCGTCTTCTCCAACCTGCAAGGAACCGGCAGGAGGGCGATGACGGGCATCCTCTGGCTCCTCTGTGCCACCAAGCTGGTGCAGAGGATCTCCTTCGCCGAGGTGGGCAAACCTTCGCTCGCCTTGGGCAAGAACGCCCGGGTCATCACCTCCTACATGGCTCAGCTGCTACAGAAAGAACAGCAGGGGCACCGGTTCCGACCGGAAGATGGGGACGAGCTGCTGAAGCGATGCGCGTACGCGGTCATGGAGGAAGACAGCGTGGTGGTTGAAGCTATCCCGAGTGGGTACAGGCTCAAAGACGAAGGCGATGGCAAAATCTGGAGGCTCGCGGAGACCGATCCTCTGCTCGCTTCTCTCGACCGAAGCCACCGGCTGAGGCGGCTCTGCCTGTCCTTTTCGCTCTTCAAGCTGCTGCGCCGGAGGCTGGAGCGCCTTCCGGCGGCAACTCCGGCAGAGACCCGGAGCTACCGGGAAATCATCCTTAGAGGCTTGTACGACAAGTACTCCAGGCACGGGCAAGGAGGAGGCGCGGCGGCGGAGGTGACGTTCCAGGTGACAAACGACGAGCTCAACTTCCTGTGCGAATATTACTCCCCGTCGTCCGGGCGAGCCCTTTCTTCTTGATCGCCAACTACTTCCTCCTCCCACTCGTGGTGTTCGTCCTGTGCCTCGTGCTCATTGTTCTGTGCGGCAACGGCGACGTCCCGTTTGTTAGGGTTTAGTCCCATATTATGTAGCGATGGTGGAGGAGCACAACATATAAGACGAAAAAAACACCTACCTATCAGGCTAGTCTTTTGGGTTGGGAAATCCCAAGGTCTTATATATTGTAGCTCCGGTGGATCTGGGACCTGTGGAAGCACAGGCTCGTGGTAATGAGCCGGGCCGGCTGTAAGCCAGCTCCAAGATCGTGATCATGAACTCGATGGTCACCACCAGTTCCAACAATTGGTATCATAAGTCCATGGTCAAGAAAAGCTAAACCCAACAAAAAAAAAATCTCGAGCGTTATAGACCGGCTATAAGTCAGCTCCAATATCGTGAACTCGGTGATCACCACCGGTTCCAACAATTGGTATCATGAGCCCATGGTCAAGAAAAGTTGAACCCAACAAAAAAAAATCTCGAGTGTCACAACATGGCGGGGGCACCCCGATGTGGGGGCACCCCGATATGAGACTAAGGGGGAGATTGTTGGGGTTCAGTCCCACAGCCGGGCCGGCTGTAAGCCAGCTCTAAGATCGTGATCGTAAACTCGGTGGTCATCACCGGTTCCAACAATTGGTATTATGAGTCCATGCTCAAGAAAAGCTAAACCCAACAAAAAAAAATCTCGAGCGTCACAGACCGACTATAAGCCAGCTCCAAGATCGTGAACTCGGTGGTCACCACCGGTTCCAACAATTAGTATCATGGATGTGGGACTAAGGGGGAGATTGTTGGGGTTCAGTCCCACAACGTGTAGCGATGGTGGGGGGAGCACAACATATAAGGTGGAGGCTTGGGTTGGGAAGGCCCAAGGCCTTATATGTTGTAGCTTCGGTGTACCTGGGACCTGTGAGAGCGCAGGCTCGTGGTAACGAGCCGGACCCGGCTGTAAGTCAACTCCAAGATCGTGAAATCGGTGGTCACCACCAGTTCCAGCAATTGGTATCATGAGACCATGGTCAGAAAAGTTAAACCCAATAAAAAATCTCGAGCGTCACACATATGGCGTGGGCAACCCGATGTGTGACTAAGGGGGAGATTGTTGGGGTTTAGTTCCACATCGTGTAGCGATATGATGGTGGGGGAGCACAACATATAAGGCGAAAGAAACCCCCAACTATCAGACTAGTCTTTTAGGTTGAGTAAGGCCCAAAGGCCTTATATGTTGTAGCTCCGGTGGACCTAGGACCTGTGGGAGCGCAGGCTCGTGGTAACGAGTCAGGCCGGCTGTATGCCAGCTCCAAGATCGTGAACTCGATGGTCACCACCAGTTCCAACAATTGATATCAACAGCCCATGGTAAAAAAAAAGCTAAACTCGATAAAAAAATCTCGAGCGTCACATATGGCGGGGGTACCCCAATGTGTGACTAAGGGAGAGATTGTTGGGGTTTAGTCCCACATCGTGTAGCGATGATAAGAGAGCACAACATATAAGGTGGAAGAAACCCCCACCTATAAGGCTAGTCTTTTTGGTTGAAAAGGTCCAAAGACCTTATATGTTGCAGCTCTAGTGAACTAGGACTTGTAGGAGTGCAACCTCATGATAACGAGCCAGCCAGCTCTCCGCAGCATACACAGCGACAACTACTTCACTTTCTTAGGCGCCATCCAGATGACTCGATGCCTGCGACGGGTGTTCAAGTACCCCGTAGTGTTCTTCTGCACCGTTGACTTCGCCATCACCTCGCTCCTTTTCCTCATGTTCATCTACGAGGAGGTGTGGGAGTTCTTCGTCTTCCTGCTCTCCGACTGGTTCCTAGTGTCGCTGATCTGCATGTACACAGTCAAACCCCAGTGGCGCAACAGCCGCGCCTTGGGCTGCGCCATCCGCTGCATCCTGTTGGGACGAAGCCTGATAAGCCGCCCAGGCATCAGGTTCAACCAGTTCTCCGATAAAGGTTCTGCGGGCTGACGATGCCGGCCCATCTCCCGCTCAAAGCTTCGCTCCTCGGTCCGGCCATTCCAGTGCCCAAACAAGTGAAGCATTCCATCATGGATTACTTCACCAGGCTGTACGACGCTGATGGAAGCTACACCTCTCTTACTCTCAGCAACGGAAGGTCCGCACTGGTGGCGGGCCATTCCGACCTGCCGTTCTGCGACAACGACAGCGTCGCCGAGGTTATCCTCACCTGGCACGTCGCCACCATCCTCCTGGAGGTAAACCATCCACCACCTCCTCAGGCTCAGGCTCAGGGTGGTCACACTATCACCAACAATGTGGCCACGACGCTATCCAAGTACTGCGCTTACTTGGTGGCCTTCCACCCTGAGCTGCTCCCGGACAACCAGGAGAGCACGGAACGCGTGTTCAAGGCACTACCAGAGACCGGCTCTTTATCGAGTGCCACATGGTTTGCCGAGTGTTTTTTTCAGGCACTCGGCAAAGACGTCTTTGTCGAGTGTTTTTTTTTTTTACACTCGGCAAAGAGTCTCTTTGCCGAGTGTTTTTTTAACACTCGGCAAAGAGTCTCTTTGCCGAATGTTTTTTTTACACTCGGTAAAGAGTCTCTTTGCCGAGTGTTTTTTTTTTACATTCGGCAAAGAGCTTATTTGCCGAGTGTTATTTTTTTTTACACTCGGCAAAGAAAATTTCAAAGCACATTTTGAAGCAGTAAATTAATTCAAATCAAAAAGTTTTCAACTACAAAGTTGTATAACTCATCAAGATGTACAATGTTTGTTTTGGTCTTTTCTTCATACGACAAAGTGAAAATAAATTTATTCACAAATCTAACATATCTCTCTGGTAGTTTATGAAACTACATAGATATATAAGATTTGTGAACAATGTTAGAACGACCATGTCGGATGAACAGATGATCAAACAACCAAAATAAACTTTGTAGATCTCGAAAAGTTATAAAACTTTGTAATTGCAACTTTTTGATTTGAAAACATTTTGTCATGCAAAACTGTGTTTGAATTTCAAAATTTTAAAATTCAAATTTTGTAAATGACCTTGGATGGAAAAACTTCCTAAACTAAAAGTGTAGATCTCGAAAAGTTATGAAACTTTGTAGTTGGCAACTTTTTGATTTGAAAACATTTTGTCATGCAAAACTGTGTTTGAATTTCAAAATTTTAAAATTCAAATTTTGTAAACGACCTCGGATGGAAAAACTTCCTAAACTAAAAGTGTAGATCTCGAAAAGTTATGAAACATTGTAGTTCACAACTTTTTGATTTGAAAACATTTTGTCATGCAAAACTGTGTTTGAATTTCAAAATTTTAAAATTCAAATTTTGTAAACGACCTCGGATGGAAAAACTTCCTAAACTAAAAGTGTAGATCTCAAAAAGTTATGAAACTTTGTAGTTTACAACTTTTTTATTTGAATTCGTTTAGGGCCTCAAACATGCAATTTACACTCAATTTAGTATAATATATTGGGAACTAAAACGAAATTCAGACACAAGTGAGAGTGTAGTGTAGTGGTAGAGGAGGTACGTGCACAGCGGGAGGTCTCGGGTCCAAATCGCGTCGGCCGTGTAGCCATGAAATTCATGCAAAAAAATATCAGAGATGGGTGGGCGCTGGCCGATGGGGGCCTCCATTGATAAAAAAAATTCCATTTTTTTGGTAAAAATCTCATTTTTTCGGTTTCAACTTTGCCGAGTGTCGGGCACTCGGCAAAGGCTTTGCCGAGTGTCGCCCGATAAAAGACACTCGGCAAAGTTGGCTTCGCCGTCACTGTTTTTGGCGAGTGCTGTTCGCCGAGTGTTATACTCGGCGAACCATTTGCCGAGTGTTTTATGTATTTTGCCGAGTGTTTCGGACACTCGGCAAACTACAGGAGTCCGATAGTGAGGGCTTCAAGGCTGAGCTGTATGACCTACTTGGGTTCTGGGGCTACTACTTCTCACCGTGCAGGCGCACCAGGTACGGCAAGATCATGTCAAGCAAGCCGGTGTTGGAAGACGAAACTAAGGCGGCGACGGCAAGAACAACGGCGACGGCGGCGGTCGTGCACAAGGGCGTTTACTGGAAGAGAAAGCCACTGCCAATCCTCATGAACAGGAGGGCGTGTGGAAGGTACTGGCCAACCTTTGGGTCGAGCTCTTTGTGTACATTGCAGCCTCCAGCGACGAGCACTATCGGATAGAGCATCTTTGCTGAGGACCTGAGAATTTGCCAAGGAAAAATACTCGGGCACTCGGCAAAGAGTCTTTGCCGAGGGCCAGACCCTCGGCAAAGAACAGCCCTCGGCAAAAACTCTTTGCCGAGGGCCAAACCCTCGGCAAAGACAAGCACACGGCAACAATAATTATTTGCCGAAGGCTAAACCCTCGACAAAGGGCCGGCCCTCGGCAACACCGCCTGACACGACGTTCATCCCCTGCCGTCAATCTTTGTCGAGGGCATCACCGTTAGGCCCTCAGCAAAGACTTTTTAACCGTTTTTGAAAATTTTCTTTTAAAAAATTCTTTGCTGAGTGCCCCTAGACCAGCACTCGGCAAAGACAGTCTTTGCCGAGTGCCAAGCTGGCACTCGGCAAATTTTCTTTTTTTATTTTTTTGACCCCAATTTTTTTGTTGGGCCCGCCTACATTGTTTATAACTTCATGTTCAAATTTGGTGCTTTTTCTAGTTTTTTTGTTATATTTGGTTGATTAATTTGATTATGTTGAATTTTTATATATAATTCAAATTTGAACTGCAAGTGCATGGAATATTGTAATCTAGTGCTTCAAAAAATGTTATTCATGGTATTTGGTGTATGTTGAGTCTCTATCCACGAACTCGCATCAAATTTCACGCATCTTCTTCACGTAACATGACAAGCCACTTGCCGGAAAAGTGTTTTAAAATTATATAAAGTCCATACGAAGTCCAAAAATCACGAAACTTGTCGAGGTGTCATGTTATCACATGTGTAGGCTGTGGTAAAAAAATAAGAATGTTTCGAGCAAGTTGCGACGTCAGATGCATAAAACCCAGACATCTCCACATGTGATCACATGTGGAGATATCTGACTTTTAGGCATCCGACGTCACAACTTGCTTCAAACTTTCTCAATTTTTTACCACGGCCTCCACATGCGATAACAAGACACCTCGATAAGTTTCGTGATTTTCAGACTTCATTTGGATTTTATATAATTTAAATACACTTTTCCCACAAGTACATCGTCATGTTACGACAACAAGATGCTCGTAATTTCATGCGAGTTCTTGGATACGGCCTCAACATACGCCAAACATCATGAATACCATTTTTGAATGACCAAATTCCATTATTTCATGTACATGCAGTTCAAATTTAAAATAGTCAGAAAAATTCAACGAAACAAAACTAATTAAGGAAATAAAGTAAAAAACTAAAAATTGTCCCAAATTTTGAAATGGAGTTGTAATTACTGTGGCAAGGCCCTAGGAAAAAAATGGGGCGAAAAAAACAAAAAAATTAATTTACCGAGTGCCAACCTTGGCACTCGGCAAAGAAGCCTTTGCCAAGCGCTAGGTCACAGGGCGCAAGACAAAGAATTTTAAAAATAAAAAATAAAAAAACCTATGCCAAGTGCCACTAGGCCTGGCACTCGGCAAATCTTTTAACCTAAAGGCCCAGAATGGGCCGGCCCAACCCCACCCCCTTCTCACTCGTCTCCCACCTGCCCCCGCGTTGCCGCGCCCCCACCCCCGTCCCGGCAGCGCTCGCCCCAACGGCCCCGCGCCCCCGCCCCGACGGCCCCATGCCCCCGCCCCGACAGCCCCGTGTCCTCGCCCCGGTGGCCCCGCGCTCGTGCCCCGGTGGCCCTGTGCCCGCGCCCCGAGTCCTCGGCCGCCGCCCCAAGCTCGCCGGCGCCCTAGGCTCCGAGCTCCTCAGGGACAACGACCCGGCCGGCCCCGAGCTCCCCCGTCGGCCTCGAGCTCCACCGGCCCCGCCGTGCCCTGTGGCCGGCCAGCAGAGAGAGAAGGAGAGGAGCAAGGGGAAGAAAGAGAAGGGGAGGAAGAGGAAGAAAGAGAAGGGGGAGGAGGAAGAAGAGGAAGGTGCTGACCCGACCGCCCGTCGATCCTCGCGCCGTTCCGACCGCCCGTTGATCCTCGCGCTGCTGCGGTCATCCCCGCCGTCGTCGCCGACCCTCGCTCTTGCCGTTCTTGCCGCCAAGGTAAGCCCTACCCTTGTAGTGTTAGTAGTAGTAGTAGTTAGTAGTGTTAGTAGTAGTTAGTTGTAGTGTTAGTAGTAGTAGTTAGTAGTGTTAGTTGTATTGTTAGTTGTAGTAGTTAGTAGTGTTAGTTGTAGGGTTAGTAGTAGTAGTTAGTAAGTAGTAGTGGTTGTTAGTAGTAGTTAGTAGTGTTAGTTGTAGGCTTAGTAGTAGTAGTAGTTAGTAAATAGTAGTAGTTAGTAAGTAGTAGTGGTTAGTAGTAGTAGTAGTTGTTAATAGTTAAGTAGTTCTTAGTATTAGTACTGTTAGTAGTTAAGTAGTTGTTAGTAGTAGTGTTAGTAGTAGTTGTAGGGTTAGTCGTAATTGTTGTTGTACTACAATATTTTCATCTGCATAGAAAGAGAACTAAAGTACATGGCTCCTCTTGATATATTGGTGGTTGTTGGCCTACGTGCCCATGTTTGGTATATATATGGTTGTTGGCCTTTGTGCCATGTTTTTTACAGGTTTTGGGAACCTCCCCGTGCAGGGGAGGTGCTGCCGAAATTTTGAGTCGACACTAACCATTTTTGCCCTTTTTTGCAGGAGGACCTGTGGGAGGGACTCAGCGACCCTGATCGTCTTCATCGGCGCTGCGGGTCTTCCTGCACCGCGTCGACTCACCACTGCACCGACTCTCCACCGCCCCGCTACCCTGACCTCATCGGCACCCTAGGTATAACCCTCTATCCGTATGTGGTCTTTGGTCGCGTAACCTAGTTAGGTGTCTCCCGTCCGAAAGAGATACGGTTGGAGGTATACAAATCTTTGTATATCTGCGACCGTATCTGTTTCGGATTGTCCACATTTTTTGGACAGCCCACGGATACGTAGATGTGTTAGTTTTCATGGTCCGCTCTGGTCCGAGATGGTGTTTCGGCATCACCCCCTGTTGTTCTCCAGATACACACTCTCCCTTGTAGGACGTGCATCGAGAGAACAGCGAGGAGGTGCTGCCGAAATTCTATCTCGGATAGGAAGCGAAGCATGGAAACTAACCTCATCTACGCATCCGCGGGTGGGATTAGGACCTATCCTCACCTATTAGAGAGTAGGAACACCGCATAGATGCAATTGATGGTTACATTACTATGTGTTGTATATGTGGAAGGATGGAAGACCGTCAGTGGATGTACACGGGCCGAAGAAGCAAGAGTGACTTTGACATTGAGTGGGTGAATGGGACAGATGCTTTCTTGGAACATGCATGGAGCTCAGGGTGTAGCTAAAGGACATTCTAAACTTTGGTGTCCCTATAGCAAATGTGACAACAACAGAAGGGTAGACAAGATGACCATGGGTAAACATCTTGTGTACAATGGTTATACGGATGGCTACCACCGGTGGATCCACCATGGTGAAGCAGATCGTATAAGAGCAGAGGTGGTGAGACCACACCTTGAGGCTTTTGATGATGATGCCGGAGTAGCAGACATGCTAGATGACACTCACCAAGCTCACTTCATAGAAGGACGTGAGAAGGAGGAGATGGAGAAAGCCGCTAAGGCCTTCTACGAAATGTTGGACTCAGCATAGAAACCCCTTCATGAGAGTACAACGATTTCTCAGCTGGATGCCATTGAACGTGTTATGGGGTTGAAGGCCGAGTGAAATCTGAGTCGCGAAGGCTTTGATAAGATGTTGGCTGTGTTTGGCAGCATGCTACTAGAGAAGCACATTCCGCCGAAGAACTTGCACGAGTCAGAGAAACTACTTCGTATGCTTAAGATGCCATATGACAAGATACATGTTTGTCCGAAGGGGTGCGTCTTATTTAGGAAAGATCACAAGGATGCAAAGTACTGTCCGAAGTGTAAATCCTCAAGGTACCAGGAGGTAGACTCTAGAGATGGCCTAAAGAGGCAGCTTATGATCCCCGTGAAGTCCTACAGCACCTTCCGTTTGTGCCGAGGATCCTATAGCTTTTCATGATCGAGGAATTCGCGAAATAGATGACATGGCATAAAGAAGGTGTATGGTACAAGCCATGGACGATGGTGCATCCGTCCGATGCCGAAGCATGGATGTACTTTAATGACAAACATCCTAACAAAGCAGCTGAGGCTCGTAATGTACGTGTCATGCTTGCAACAGATGGGTTCAATCCTTATGGACAGTTGTCTGCCCCATACACATGTTGGCCCGTGTTTGTTATCCCCCTAAATCTCCCCCCCTGGCATCTCCTTTCAACGGCATAACGTCTTCTTGTCGTTGATAATTCCTAGACACCCGAGGAGTAATATGGGTGTGTACATGGAGCCTATGATTGATGAATTGATCGATGCTTGGGAGAAGGGGGTATGGACATATGACCGAGCTACAAAATCATCCTTCAAGATGCATGTTTGGTACCACTACTCCCTACATGACTTCCTAGCGTATGGGTTATTCGCCGCCTGATGTGTCCATGGGAAGTTCCCGTGCCCAATATGCAAGGAAGCTGTGAGGTTCATTTGGTTGAAGAAGGGTGGCAAGTATTCGTCGTTCGACAAGGCATCGTCAATTCCTCCCTTCTAACCATCCATTTAGACAAGACATTAAGAACTTTATGAAAGGTGTTGCAGTGATAGACCCTAAACTGCGCATGAAGAGTGGTGCTGAGGTGCGTGCTCAGATAGATGCTCTCGTGCCTAATGAAGGAGGTGGTTTTGTGGGATATGGTGAGGAACATATGTGGACTCATAAGTCCGGCTTGACGAGGCTCCCCTATTTCGATGACCTTCTTCTGCCACATAACATTGATGTAATGCACACCGAAAAGAATATCATTGAGGCACTTTGGGGAACTCTCATGAACACTGACAAGTCTAAGGACAACATTAAGGCTAGAGTGGACCTAGAGACGTTGTGTGATAGACCGAAGCAAGAGATGCGGCCTCCTAGTGGCCGAAACAAACAATGGAAAATGCCTAGGGTCGATTTCATCTTGGAACCCGATCAAAGGAGGGAAGTACTAAAATGGATCAAGACGTTAATATTCCCAGATGGATATGCAGCGAATCTGAGTAGGGGAGTGAACTTAGGCACTTTACGAGTCAACGGGATGAAGAGTCATGACTACCACATATGGATTGAGCGGCTTCTTCCGACGATGGTCCAAGGCTATGTCCCTGACCATGTCTGGCAAGTGCTGGCAGAGTTGAGCTTTTTCTTCCATCAGCTTTGTGCCAAGGAGATATCTCGAACCGTCGCTCAGGACTTGGAAAAAGTGGCACCTGTGTTGCTCTGTAAGCTGGAGAAGATCTTTCCACCCGACTTCTTCTTGCCCATGCAGCATCTGATTGTGCACCTCCCATCCGAGGCACGTTTGGGGGGGGGGGGCATGCAAGCCCGGTGGTGCCATCCAATCGAGAGATGTCTAAAGACTCTTCACAAGAAATGTATAAATAAAGCTAGAATTGAGGCTTCCATTGCAGAGGCAAGTCTAAGGGAGGAGGTGGCAAACTTCACAACACTATACTACAAGCCGAAACTTCCTAGCAATCATAATCCACTCCCTCATTTTAATGTTGGCGAAAATGAATGGACCCATAGCCTATTCCAAGGCCAACTTGGCAGCGCAAGTGGATCGACCAATAAGATATTGGGAAATGAAGAGTGGCAAAGTGTCATGCTATATGTGTTGACCAACCTTCCCAAGGTCCAGCCGTTCGTCGAGTAAGTTCTCAACGAACTTGTTTCAATACGTCCTGAATATTCTTCATGCAACCCCACTGATTCTCATTCGGACAGGGAATTTGTTTGTGAGTCCTGGCATCAATCAAGGGATCCTACCTTGCAGGAACATGACACCCTTCTTTCTCGAGGTGCAGGTGTGGGGAGGCCTGATTTCATTTCTTGGTTCAAACAAAAGGTAATGTCCAATTTAGCTCCCATGTTCGTTCGATTAATATAACGACCTATCATGCTTGAGCTTGCAGGCCCAGACTGACTCATCCATGAGTGAGGAGTTGAGATAGGTTGCAGGTGGCTATGACATTAGGGTGCAGTCATTTACTAGTTATGACATGAATGGATATCACTTCCACACAACAAGATATGAGCAGACTCGGCCCAAACGGAAAACCACAAATAGCGGAGTTTGCACGCCCGGCACTGATGGCCTCAACTATCATGGTAGAGTTGAGGAAATCTATGAACTCTCATTTCATGGTCACAAACATAAACCTGTCGTGTTCAAATACCACTGGTTTAATCCTCGAGAAATGAGACGGACCCCTCATCTTGGGCTAGTCGAGATTCGAGAAGATTCTGTCTATCTAGGAAAAGATGTATACATTGTGGCTCAACAGGCCATGTAGGTGTACTATACGCGATATGCCAACCAAGACAAAGTGGATCTTAAGGGTTGGGCTGTTGTGCACTAGGTGTCTCCACATGGTAAACTACCTGCCCCAAACGATGATGATTATAACTTCAACACAAACACATATGATGGATAGTTCTATCAAGAAGATGGGCTACCAGGCACGTTTGAGATAGTCTTACCCGAAGCGATCAAAATGGAAGTAGACAATGAAACGGAGGATGACGAGGTTGATGGAGATGTGGTGCAAAATGCCAAGGACATAGAAATGCTTGACCGATTAAGGCTAGGCAATGACGACAAAGACAAAATAGAACCTTTAGATAGTGTTGCCCATTTGGACAATTTTGACAGTGATGATGACACCTATGATCCTAATCATGAAGATTATTCCTAATACATGTAATACTATGTTTGTTTTAGTTTGTGTTTTCTTTATTTATTTTGAATCTATTTCTAATATATATACTAATAAGTCTTATTCATTCTTTGTGATTGCAGGTGATGGCGAGCAACCGTCCACGACATGAGACGGCCTCCCTTTACGGGAGACCACGCCCTCCCATTTTAGATGAGGGGTTGGGGTTAGGGGTAGCATCCATAGGAGGTCAGAGGAGGAGGACCAGGGTTAGCAGGAGGCAGCAGACTCCTTCCCCGCCACCTTCAGACGAGGTGATGGAGGAGGAGCACGTGACGACCATGCTCGAGGACGAGGATGTCCGACAGACCGAGGATGAGGCAGCCGAGGATGAGGTGGCCGAGGATGAGGCCACCGAGGACGATAGTTCTGCTACCCCGACTGTATACCAACGAGGTCCCACGAGCCTCCCTCAACCTTCGCTTCCTCGCAACCGGGCACTGATTCGCCCTATGGCAAAGAGGTAAGTAACTATAGATGTTATCACAACTACTTCATATGATAATGTTGGAAATTAAAAGAGGAACTGATAAATTTTCTTAATCACTTGTGCAGGGCCTGGTTGGTTTTGTCGGGTACTCCTGCACACTCCCCCGAGAGCATCCTTGGTGTTTTGTGCAGGAAATGGTACCCCGGCCTTGTGAACGTGTCTAAGGACATGCGGGAGCTGGCCTACACGTGGGACAAGTACCAGTTGGCCCCTGACGACAGGTACCGCAACAAGCAGGAGCGGGTACTAGTGGAGTTTTGGGTAAGTCTCTCTCGCACAACATTTTCATTAGGCAAGTCTTTTATTGAAATAATGAATGGATACATCGGTTTTGTATGCAGAGGTATTTCAAGCCGGAAGAAGGACTTGAGGCCCGGGCAGATCAGGCGGCTGCCGCCGCCTATAGGAAGTACGTCACCGACATGCACCATGAGGCGCACGTGCAGGCCCATAGAGACTACTATGCCGTGGTGTTGAAGCAGTCCATCAGCAAGCCTGATGCAAGATAGGTGGAGCTGTCCCGGGCCTAGTACCTTGAGGTGGACAAAAAACATTAATAATGATTCATTTTGAGATTAAGTCAGTTTAATTTTATCTTTTTCTATGTCAAATAATCGATGACTTGTAGGTGATTCCCTAGTGGTGCCGATCCCACTCCGTGTGCTGGGAGATGATCGTGGATAGGTGGTTGTCCAACGACTTCACTGAGAACCACGCAAGGCAGCGGGACCAGTGTCTGCTGAGGCAAGGTGCTACTCACCATCAAGGCAGCCATAGCTTCCCCACTACAAACAAGCATATGTAAGTGATTTCTTTTATCTTATTTGACGCTGAGTTCTGCCTTATTTCTCACCATCTTGCTGTCTTACTTGCAGGAGGCTGCACACCCGGGCGTGGAGGTCTCGGAGTTCTCTACGTGGGCTATGTCCCACATGGGCATGGCATCTTCCTCTATCTCCTTTGACCCGTCTGCCCCACGTGAGGTGTACTCCGACCCAACCGTGCACACTAAGGTCCAAGAGTACACCTCAAAGGTGAGGGAGGTCCATGGGGAAGATTATGATGTGCGCACTGAGCCCATTGATGTAGAGACCATCATGAGGCTAGGAGGAGGCAAGAAGCATGGGCGGCTGTGGATTGCAGATGGCGCCATCGACTCCACCGCTGTTCCCTCTCTCGATGTGCTCTGAGCATGGAGCACAAGCTCTAGCTAGCCCATATGCCCACGGCCTACTCCGTCACTACAGCGGGTCGATGCTCTCGAGGTATGTCCTATTTTACTCATCGTACGTTCATCTTTGCACACCTAAGTTTCATTTGCATTACTAAAACATTGAAGTTTGTATTGCAGGCCAAGCTACAGGCCTAGAAGCTCATGGTCGAGGCTCAGAGTGCGCAGCTATAGGCCCAGAGGGAAGCGTTCGTGGCCCAGGAGAGGAGGATGCAAGAAATGGAGGCCTTCATGCGGAGTGTCCAGCAAGGGGGTGTACCTTTGCCATTGGCAGCTCCTCCACCGCCTACTCCTACAGCCACTCCTGTAAGTATGAAAGTTCACTCTTACTAGATGCTTCCTTGACATACAACCATGGTTGACATACAAACTTACTAGATGCTTGACATAGAAACTTACTAGGTGCTTGACATAGAAACTTACTACATGCTTGCACTAGCTATGACATACAACCATGCTTGACATTCTCAATTTACTAGATGCTTGACATAGAAACTTACTAGATGCTTGCACTAGCTATGACATACACCAATGCTTCACATAGAAACTTACTAGATGAATCTCACACATGCAAACTCTTATCCTTTTTGCAGCTTTCATCGGCGGGTTCGAATAACCCCGCTCATGCGTCACCGAATGATGGAGCCTTTGCTTCACCATCGTGTCATAGGCCGCTATTTTGAGGAGTTGTGCTTCATCATGTGCTTGGAATTGAGCTTCACTTGTGGTTGTGACTTGTGCTTGGACTTGATAGATTGTGGTTGTGAATTTGTGACTTGTGGTTGTGATATTTGACTTGTGGTTGCGATATGTTGTTATTTGAGTTGTGGTTGTGATATAATGTGTGAAAATGGTTTCGTTGTGATATATATGTGATTATTGTGATGCTTGTGATGTATATGTGGTATGTGATATATATTTAAACTGTTTGTGTCAGTGGAATGCAAAAAAACAAAAAAAATTGCAATTTCGGTTGATTTGCCGAGTGCAATGGTCATGGCACTCGGCAAAGCTAGGAAACTTTGCTGAGTGCCAGGACATTGCACTTGGCAAAGATTTTTTTTAAAAAAAAGCAAAAAATCTTTGTCGAGTGCCAAGCTGGGGAGGCACTCGGCAAAGAGCTTTTTTAAAAAAAATAAAAAATGTCTTTGCCGAGTGCCTTGCCGCCGCGGCACTCGGCAAAGAGTTTTTGAAAAAAAAATGTCTTTGCCGAGTGCCCTAACTGTCAGCACTCAGCAAAGGTGTCGTCAACAGAGCAGCGCCATTGACGGTTGCTTTTCTTTGCCGAGTGTCACCGTTGGCACTCGGAAAAGGCTTTGCCGAGTGCCCGACAAATGGCCCTCGACAAAAGCCTCTTTGCCGTTAAATTTTTTCCGAGGGCTCTTTGCCGAGGGCGGCGCTCGGCAAAGCCTTTGTCGAGGGCTTTTGGGCCTTTGCCGAGTGCCCTGGGCCCTCGGCAAAGAGGGCGCCTCCAGTAGTGGAGGAGTGCATGGGAGGGCATGAGAATGTTCTAGCAAAGGGCGGCGAGTTCATCATAGTGCTTTGGGCGATGGCCACACATGCTGGCATAAGCCGACCAGCCGACACGCCGTCGGTGGAAGTCACGATCGAACGCATCAAGGGAACAACGACACCGCATGTTGATGTTTCTGTGTAAGGACAAAAGAAGGACAGATTCTGGCATGATTCATCTGCATTTCGGCATTTGTATTTGTTGTGTCATAGATATATATGTATCTTTTGCTTATACTTTGGTGTCGTTCCCTTAGAAAAGTTTGCTTGATTATTATTGCGTGTACACATATTTATATGGTTGATCGATTGAGTTTGCTTATCGACACCTTAATTTTAGTCTCATTGAGGTTTCTGAAGGAGTCGCGACACTTAGGTGGCTCGCGTTATGTCCCACTGGTGGCAATCTAGGGTTCTACGTCCCCTTCTTTGCTGGTCCCTCTTGCCAGAGATCACGTTTGTGTCCAAGCCAAACCTCCGTTTCGGAGCCCCAACCTAAACTGTGCTAGTCTGTAGCTCTGTCACCGGCGGGGTCTTCATGTTTGCTTGTGGTGCTTGGGCTCCCTTGTCCGGCCACCATGGACAAGGTGGAAGGTCTGATGGAGAACTTGCGGTTGTCGGAGAACAGAGAGAAAGGAATCAAGGTGTTGGGGCGCGTCCACTACTACAGTAAGCATTTGTAGGGGCGGCTGAAGATGATTTGTAGAGGCGATTTTGCCAGCCGCCCCTACCACACCGTCTCTACAAATCAAGGGTTTGTAGGGGTGGTTCTCAAGCCGCCTCTACATGTGTCACCAGCACTGGATCTATAGAAAAATTATGAAAATTCACACAAGATCCATCCATGCAAATAAGAGAATTTTCTATCTCCTACATACAGTGTCCAAAATATATAACAATTTAACTACAAGATATTCATGATATGAGCAATACACCATAAAAAATTCATGCCATTTGGAGCTACATAGAAAAAGATATAATTACCCCTATTTCTTGCATGATTAAAAGAGATAAATAGAAACTCCCATTTTCATAACCAAACATGGCATAACTCTTATTTTTAATATAAACTAGACATTATCATGAACTCAGCAAAATTGGAACCACATCATTTGAAGCTACCAACTAGGAGATACATATTTTTGAATCTATATACAAATCTGCGAAAAGAATAAAAACCAAAAATGAATTTGAATCCTACTCTACTGCTGGGCCGGCCCGAACAGATCTGGCGGCCCACAGCGCATGCGCAAGCGACACCAGCGTGGCCTAGACATGGTGCAGCCTAGGCTGGCTCCCGCCTTGACTCAGCGACTGACGACGGGACCCCATGCGACAGAGAGACAGACAGGGGAATGGAGGAAGACGACGGCGTAGCTCGTCATCGGTGGCCTCTCCGGTGAGTCCAGCGGTACTACAATGTTCGCCATGCCCGTGCGCATCTAGCGGTGCCCTCAATCGAAGCTATTGTTGCGGCTATAGGGGGTGGTGATGAGCATGGTGGTGCACGGCCACGGCATGGCTGGCTCCGGTGAGTCGACGGTGCTACGGCCCTAGTGGCCTGCTCTCCGAGCACCAGTAGCACACGTAGCAGCTAGCGCAAGGGAGAGAAGGGATGGCAAGGGGCACGATGGCCATTGGCTGCGTGGAGCGCCAACTCTGGCGAGGTCAGCCATGGCGGTGGTGGAAGAAACGATGAATTCGCGCTTACCAAGACTCAAACTAACCGACTGAGAGATGGAGGTGGTAGAGGAGATCATGGCGAGGCTCTGGGCGAACTGGGCAATGCATTTTTGCACAGGCATGAGAGCTAGGCGAGGGCGAAGCTCGGCCGGTAATGGCGGAGCTACAGTGGCTCAACGCTGCGCGTGGTGGAGGAGAAAGAGAAGCAAATGGAGCAGGCGAGTGCGTCGGGCAGGCGCGCGGGGTGCTCAAGTCACGGCCAGCAGCGCCAGGATGCCTGTGGCACGTGGCAGCGTGAGCAGAAGTCCGACGATGGGTGGCGAACACACGGCATTCGTTGTCTGATGACTGTCAATCACTGTAGACCACATTCAGACAACGGGAAACGCCTGACAGCGTGACTTCATCGGTTTAATACGGCTAAACCGTTGGTCCATTGCAAAGACAGTGTACATGAAAAGTGTAGGTCTACCATCCATCTACAATTTCTTTTCAAAGACCATCATCTAATTCACCAAGTATCAGAAGTTACATCAAGCCAAAGATGGCTTAATCAAACTAAAAATGGATTATGACTTAGCAATTTTTCCAAGTGTGAAATCAGCATGGGATTCTGACTTGTGGGCCATGTTTGAGCATGTTCTAGCCATTTTCATGAGATGATCATAAAACAACTTTTGTTCCTTGATAAATTAGCTACAACTTTGGTAAAGAGTGCACAGCCATGCAAAGTCTCTAAGTTGGTCTTTTGAATCAGTCAAATAGTGGCACTCTAAGGGTCAATTCAAGTCAAACCTCTCCTAAAGGGCAATTTGGTCCACATGAACAATGTCCAAACAATTACCCTAAGTGTAGTTAAGGTGTATTAGACCATGATCAACCACTTTACACAATTGTTATACCAATTTCTAATGATCACATGTGATGAAGCATAAAACAATCAATTCACTCAATTGTTGCAATTCCATGTTTCACATGTTTCATTGCTTTTGCTGCAAGCTTAACTTGACACATTCCTACCATGTTGCCATGTTTCAAGGTATGAGAAACTCATGTTGCATTCACATATTGCACTACTACCATTCATAAGCAATCAAGTATGAAACAAACAGAATTTGCGAATGTTGCATATGTATGTTTCAGTGATAATGGCATGGTGACATGGATGATGCATATGTTTATGAGATAAAATGCAATTTTGTGGAAGCCAAACACCTAGGGTGTTACAATATTAACCATGGTGGGCATCCTAAACCACCTGCCTTGGTTAATTGTTGCCTATATATACTCCACCTCCTCCCTCAAATTTGCTAAGTCTTTTAGACCTTCCAAATTGACCCTGAAGGGCTACCAAAATTTCCCACTACCATCACCATCACTGACCTCCTCCACCCCCACCCCTGACCTCGCTAGCTCAGAGCTCTGCCCTGCCATCTTCGCCGTCCATTCATGACCTTGGGGCAGATCCCTAGCTCCGCCTACCGCCGACACACACTCACGGTAGAACCCTAGCCACCTACCA
>NC_089583.1:58873256-58885756 GCF_019320115.1 Miscanthus floridulus | reverse complement strand
ACCCTAGCGTCTGGTAATTTCTAGTAAGGTACCAGACATGACCGGACGCATCCGGTCAGTCGTAATCGGATGCAGCACCAGCGTCCGATCACTTCTAGCTTCTCTGCTCTGCCTACGTCATCACACGTCACCTTGATCGAATGCATACGGCCAGCATCCGGTCACTTCCAGCACCAACGTCTTGTTGATGACCGACGCTAGCCCGCTGACTACCACTACTGATCGGATGCTAAAACCCAGTGTCCGGTCACTGCATGACCAGAGTCGGGTCCACTCTGTGGGACCTCTCTTTTCTGTATAGGGCGCCGGTGGGGTTCAAACCCCTCTCGCCTCCATTACATCGCCATGTTGATCCACATCAACTCCAACTTCTTCTCCTTTGCAAATGTGCCAACACCACCAAGTGTACACCACCATGTGTATGTATGTTAGCTTTTCACAAACATTTCCCAAAGGATTAGCCACTCAACTTGCCATGCCACTCAATCCTAGTGATGATGCAAAGTTAGACAACTCGAGTGGCACTAGATGACCGATATGCAAATAAGTTTGCCCCTCTTGATAGTACGACTATCTATCCTAAACCCAGTCATCAACTTCTCTACACACCTATGACCGGTGAAATGAAATGCCCTAGGTTATACCTTTGCCTTGCGCATTCCATTCCATCTCCTTCAATGTTGATGCAACACATGCATCAACATGATCAACAATGATATGATTCACTTCATATCATCACGTGATCATATTGGTTCATCAATCTTGACTTCACTTGCTTTTCACCGTTGCCATTCGTCCATCGCTGCCAAGTCTTGCTCAAGCTTCACCGCCACACGGTCCATCACTCCAAAGCCTCCGACTTGCCCTTCACGCTTTCAACCGGTCCATCAAGCCAAGTCTTGTCTTGATCTTCTCCACCTTGATCACATGACTCAATGTCATGTCTCATGTGCAATGAGCTCCTTCATCATCACATGTGTGAGCTTTGCAACATCTCCAAGCCATTTTCACCTTCATGGCATATGTTGCTCACACACATGTACCTGTGGACTAATCACCTATGTATCTCACATAAACACAATTAGTCCACCTAGGTTGTCACTCAATTACCAAAACTACACAAGGACCTTTCAATCTCCCCCTTTTTGGTAATTGATGACAACTCTACAAAGATATGGAAATTAAGCTCTTTTGGATTCATGTTGCTTGTCCAAGCAATTTTACCATGTGAAAATGATTTTGGACAAGTACCACAAACCCGAAATGGTAGTATTAGCTCCCCCTACATATGTGCTAGAGTGTTTGATTTGAAGGCTCGCACATATGCATAGATTAAAATTGTGGGAGAGTAATTACTACTAAATGATGCTAAGGTGTATAGAATAAACCTTTGAAGCGTGTACCAATCGGAGTTGCACCTTTAAGTTCATCCTTAGCACCATGGTTAGCTAGATATCACTTGGAAATAAAAGCACTAGATACCTCATGAGATCAACATTAAGAGCAAGGTACTAGCATTACATTGAAAAGCATACCAAGTGTCTAGCTATCATCCTATGCATGCTAGTTATCAAATCATCATTCAAGTTCTACAACTAGCATACACCACACAAGCATGCATATTGAATTTTAAAGCTTATGCAATGCAAGCAAGCACATGAATATGCACATATCAAATGCAATCAATCAAAGTTCATGAGCTTGCTCCCCCTACTTGTGTGCTTCTCTTGTCTAAGAATTTTGATCCATCTCTTTTCTTCAATGTTGCTCCCTCTTTGTCCATGTCCATGTCCAACCTCTACTTCTTTGAGCTTTTATATCTTATCTCTCCCCCTTGTACAATCTCAATCTCAAAGCTTTCATATCTTTGTACAATCTCTCCCCCTTTGTCATCAATTTCCATAAAAGGTGAGCTTCTCATTGATGCAAAGGTATACGTTTGGGGTAGATGGTTGATGCTTGAATCTTGCATTTTTGATGGACATCACTTAATTGTTGGAATGACACCACTTGTAGATACCACTTGTATCTTGTGTAAGGCTTCTTGAGATACCACACATAGGATCTTTGATCTTGATACCAATTTGTGTGACACCTCCCCCTATGTGATAGCATGGGTCATCCATTTGATACACTTGAGCTCTTGTAGGTGAGAGATGCATTCTTATTTGATGATCACTTAAAGTTGAGGATCACTTGTGGAACCATTTTCTTGCATGATTGATATTATGTGATATCACTTGAAAGAATCTTCTAGTGTGGAACCACTTGTTGGATTTATCAATAAGAACCATTTCTTGAACATTTTCTATCTTCATGAGTACCACTTATAGGATATCACTTGTGAGTTGATCTAGTACATCATTTATAGATTCTTGATGAAATACTTGAGTCTAGATACCACTTGAAACAAACAAACTAGATATCCATTTGCATTGTTGTCTTGTGCTTGTACTCTTATCACTATCATGAGCTTCTATGGTTGACTTGAACTAAATTGATTTGCCTAAGCTTCCAAGTCCGGTTTGAACCAATGACAAGCTTCTTCACACCTCTTGCAAGGGTTATCTTGCCAATGTTGTACTTGTCACTTGTTAGCAATCCAAATTAGATCAAGTACTTGGGATTCACTAGCTCATGAACAAATTCATATACTAACCACTAGATCAAGTAATCATTCAAACAATAGTGGTAGGCTATGAATTTAAACATTTCATTTGTTATGCATGATCCTATGAAGCATGTACTATATGCACTAACCGCATACTAGTAAGGGATGAAATGATCATGCACATTACAATGATACCTTTGCTATGTTGGAGTAGAGGATAGTCACATAGATTCCAATTCATTACTCCAATAGCAATGTGAAGTCCAATTATAAGCTTGGTGAAGACCAATAGATACCATGTTGAATTTCATTCTTCACCCATATGAAATGAATACCACTTATGATCAAGTGCACTTTCTTGTTGTGGTTGGCTTGCTTTATCTTTTGATCTTTGCTTGCATGAGAGCATCAATTTGAGAATACCACTTGAAATATCATGACTAGCTCTCTTTTGGGTGTTGCTTGCTTTTCTTGATCAATCCTTTTGATTGCTTCAACTAAGCATCTCAAATGTTCCTCGGATCACCACTTCCTATGTTAGCCTTCCAAGTACCACACTTGGTTCACCTACACATAGGCGGCAAGCCCCTACACTAGGGAGAAGTGACCTCTCTCCAAGAACCATTCTTGATACTCACTTGAAATGACTTGATTGATTGATCCAAGTGATGGACTTAACTTAGTGAGTAACCTTGATTCCTTCTTTAAGCCCTTTTCTTTCTTCTTGTTTAAGTTCTTTTCTTTCTACCAAATGATTTATAATGGTCACTAGAACTTCAACTTTAACTTCATCTTGAGTTGGATCTTGATCTTCCAATTTGAGTACCGAAGGTGTGCAAAGTACACTCCATAATCAAATGGCCTTATACTCTTTGCTTGTCATGCTTCTAGATCATCTCAAAACCAAACTTAGGTACCTCACACACTAGTAACCATGTTTCCAACTTGAGGACCTTTCAATCAAAGTAACTCTAGATCAATCCAATATTTGTCACTTTTCTGGCAGATTTTGTACCCTTCAAAGAAATAAGCATATCTCCCAAAGTACAAATCCAAATACCACTAAATTTGGTGGAGGTGTGCAAAACTAAGTTATTTAGCAGCTGTAAAAATATGAGCTTCATTGGACTTCTAGATTGCTACCAGATTTCAATTCTTCCACCACTGCTATATGCTAAAAATAGCTGCACTATAGCTGACAAGATCCACTCCAAAACCGAAACATTTCTTATCCAATTCTTATGAAAATTGTACAGCATCTTATAACATAAGTATAGAGCATGTACACCAATTTTTATGCCAATCCAATAAGTTTTTATTACTCAAACATGGCTAAGATCATAGCTCACTCAGATTTTCAATATAGGACAGATTTCAACAATTGAGCTATACTTCATCAAGTGTGAATCAAACTTGAAACTAACTTGTTTGAATACTTCCATAAGACATATATCCATTCAAACTACTTACTAAAAGTCATCTCATGAATTTATCCAACACAAATCAATCCAACCTTGATTACTTAATCAATTATCCATTCAATCAACTCATAGCAAGCAACATTGCATATTTATCCAATTCAATCAACTTATATGCACCCAAATGAAATGATCAATAAGAGATATACCTTGGTTAGCTCATGATCATCCAACCAGCAAGCTTCAACTCAATTATTTGCAAGTCATCAAATATATCTAATGAATCACCAACAACTTGAATTATAGCACTTGTATGTTGATAGCACTTGGACTTCACTCAATTTTCACTTGGCATTGGGTTTGGATGCGCACTAGGCTTCATATCTTGACTCAACATATGATCAACAAGGTGAATGTTATTTGAACCAAGCCTCCAATGCCGATGGTACCTATAAACAATCATCCACTTTTTGATGGTACCCAAACAAGTTTGGGTCCTCTCAAGTTAGGAGCAACATACTTAGGCAACGCCTTAGTATGAATAGCGGGATGTCTTGTAATAGCAACAATAGAGGTACCATTACCATCTTTTCTAAGCACATTATTATCAACAATTGAAATAGGCTTAGAAATGTCACCTAGGGGACATGAATGTGCCATGTGTCCCCTTTCCCGGCATGAGTAGCACTTTCTCTTTGCTTGAGCCTTCTCTTCTTTGCTCATGTGGTGCTTCTCATTGCCTTGCCTCTCATGGATTGCTTGAGCCTTCTTCTCAAGCTTGGTAGGACACTTAGAGGCAAAGTGTCCCTACCTTCCACACTTGAAGCACTTGATGTGAGCATAATCTTTCTTCTCATCTTCATTCTTGCTCATCATCTTGGCATCTTGAGTTTGCATTGGATGCCTTGCCTTTCCACCCCTTCTTGTTTTCTTCTTCTTTATCATCAAATCACCACCATCTTCATGGTTGATCTTGATTTGAACTTAGGGTGTCTTCTCTTGCTCAACTTGTGGCTTTGGTTGAGGCTTCACTTGTTGCTTCACCAATTGCTTGGTTGGGCATATTGAGGTAAGATGACCCCAAGTGCGGCACTTGAAGCACTTGACATGCTTGAGCCTCTCTTCTTCTTTTATCTTCTTGAGCTTCTCAATGTTAGGGCAACCATTTGCAAGGTGTCCCGCTTCATGACACCGGTAGCACATGGTATGAGAAAGCTTTCTTTGTTGTAGCTTCTTCATCTTTCTTTCTCTCTTTCTTTTGCCCTTTGTCATCTTCTTCTTGAAGCCGAAGGCCACACTTGTCACCATAGTTTCTTTGAGTCTTCAACATGTGCTCAAAGGTGACTTTTGAGTTGTAGCACCTCTCTAGCTTGTTGCTCAATTTCTTCACTTCATTTTTGAGCTCATTGTTCTCCTTCAAAAGGTTAGTCTCACAAGACATAGAAGTAGAACAAGCATCTAATTGTGAAGAGCATGGCATATCTAATAAATCATCATAAGAGGTGGATACATGCTTCTTGCCTACATCACAAGGGTTAGCAACATTTTGCAATTTATCATTTGATCCATGTGATGAGCTCTCATTATTTTTAAGTTTCTTTGTAAACACTTTAATGAGAGAAGCATGTTGTTCTAATAATTCATCATGAGATGCAAGTAGTGTCTCATGATTCAATTTTAGCTCATCATGTGAAGATTTATAAGCATCAAGTAATTTCTTATGTTCTTCACAAGAGTTCTTTAGAAATGAGTTTTCATTTTCTAAGTTTAATGTTTTAGCTTTCTCATTTTCTAAAGACATGGTCATGCTAGCAAGTCTACTAACAAGCTCATCATATGAATCAACATGATCAACCACATTATCATTTGTTACCTTGGTGTCACCTTGTGACATGAAGCAATGTGGTGATGTAGTTGGAGAGCTTGTAGTAGCATCTTCATCATGGCTTGAGCATGAACCATCATCACCATCAAGTGTGCATGGGGTAGCATCATCACTTGCAACACTTGTGGCATCATCATCAACCTTGTCAAGTGAACTTGTAGTAGATCGATCATCATCATCATCACTTGACCATGAGGTGGAGCAATCTTCCACAATCACCAAATTGTGGTTATGCTCAACACACTCATGCGCCTCCTTCTTTGGTTCATCCTCCTTGAATTTACCATCATCCCATGTGGAGGAGTCACCGTAAAAGGCTTGGAGTGCTAGCCACATATCATGAGCACTCTCCAAGTCCCACACATGTCTAAAAATATCATCATGTATAGCACACGTTAGATAATAAAGAGCACGATGATCAAGTGGTAAGCAATCCTCTTGCGCTTGGGTGAGGTTATCCTTATCCAAGGTATCATGAGAAAAACCAACAACAATGATCCACCATGCCTTGGGACCCAATTCACGGAAATGATCAAGCATATGACGTTTCCACCGTGCATAGTGTGTGCCATAAAAAATGTGTGTGTCACAAACAACTTCTAGCCCAAAGTTCGCCATCCTCTTGGGTCGGTGAAGACCACAAATGAGAGACCTCACTCCGATACCACTTGTAGGGTCGAGATGGCAGACTAGAGGGGGTGAATAGTCTTTTCTAAAATAATCACGTTGGCTAACCGAAACAAGTCTGGAATTAAAATGATCTGTCTAGCCAAGACTACACCCCTCTATCTATGTTCACTAGCACCTTCCAAAGATACTAATCAAGCAACAAAGGTGCTAGGCTAGCTAGAGCTCACCTAACCAATTCTAGGAGCAAGGTCACACAAACCTATGCCACTAGTACTTCAAGCAACAAGAGAGCTCCTACACATGCTAGTAAGCAAAAGCACAAAGCCACCTAATGCTCACTAGCAATGCTCAATAACAAGGCAACCAATGCCAAATTAGAGAGCGCAAATACTTAGCTACACAAACTAAGCAAAGTGACTAACAAGGTTACACAAACCAAATTAGCCACGCAAGGGAGCTACTTCTATGCTACACAAGCAAGAAGGTAACTAGTAAGCTACACAAGCTAACTAATTACAAAAGCAACTACATAAGCACAATGTATATGAAAGTAATTACAAGCTTGTGTATCGAGGATGCAAACCAATGGGAAGGAACAAGGTAGACACGGTGATTTTTCTCCCGAGGTTCACGTGTTTGCCAACATGCTACGTCCCCGTTGTGTCGACCGCTCACTTGGTGGTTTGGCGGCTAATTGGCATCACCCGCCAAGCCCACATGTCGGGCACCGCAAGAACCTACCCCAAAATGAGGGTAGCTCAATGACACGCTCAACTAGAGTTGCTCTTCGCGGCTCCCACGGGGCGAGCACAATGCCCCTCACAAATCTCTTCTCTGGAGCACCGCATAAGCTTCTTGTGGGCTTCAACGGAGACCACCACCAAGCCGTCTAGGAGGTGGCAACCTCCAAGAGTAACAAGCACCACCAGCTTGCAACTCAATCACCTAGTGCCACTCGATGCAACCTCACGATGCAATCGCACTAGAATTGCTCTCTCACACAATTGAATGATCACTATCAAGTATATGTGAGATGGAGGGCTTCCAAGCACTACTAGACAAGCCACCAAGGCTCTAATGTGCTCAGCTTCTGGCCCAAGGCCGACCACGACTTCTATTTATAACCCCACGAACAAATAGAGCCGTTACCCCTTCACTAGGCAAAAGTCGGGATGACCGGACGCTGGACCTCAGCGTCCGGTCGTGCGATGCACGCCACGTGTCTCCTTCTTCAAACGCTATTCACTGGATCTCAACGGTCATCTATCAACTGGACGCTCTAGCTTCAACTAACCGGACGCAACAACCCCAGCGTTCGGTCATTTCTAGTAAGGTACCAGACATGACCGGATGCGTCCGGTCGGTCATGATCGGATGTAGCACCAGCATCCGGTCACTTCTAGCTTCTCTGCTCTACCTATGTCATCACATGTCACCTTGACTGGACGCATACGGCCAGCGTCTGGTCACTTCCAACGCCAGTGTCCGATCGATGACCGACGCTAGCTCGCTGACTGCCACTACTAACCGGACGCTAGAACCTAGCGTCCGGTCACTACGTGACCAGAGTCCGGTCCACTCTGTGGGACCTCTCTTTTCTGTATAGGGCACCGGTGGCACCGTCGGACTATCCGCCGGTGGAGTTCAAACCCCTCTCGCTGGTGGAGTTCAAACCCCTCTCGCCTCCGTTACATCGCCATGTTGATCCACATCAACTCCAACTTCTTCTCCTTTGCAAATGTGCCAACACCACCAAGTGTACACCACCATGTGCATGTGTGTTAGCTTTTCACAAACATTTCCCAAAGGATTAGCCACTCAACTTGCCACGCCACTCAATCCTAGCGATGATGCAAAGTTAGATAACTCAAGTGGCACTAGATGACCGATATGCAAATAAGTTTGCCCCTCTTGATAGTATGGCCATCTATCCTAAACCCGGTCATCAACTTCTCTACACACCTATGACTGGTGAAATGAAATGCCCTAGGTTATACCTTTGCCTTGTGCATTCCATTCCATCTCCTTCAATGTTGATGCAACACATGCATCAACATGATCAACAATGATATGATTCATTTCATATCATCACGTGATCATATTAGTTCATCAATCTTGACTACACTTGCTTTTCACCATTGCCATCGGCCATCGATGCCAAGTCTTTCTCAAGCTTCACCGCCACGCGGTCCATCACTCCAAAGCCTCTGACTTGCCCTTCACGCTTTCAACCGGTCCATCAAGCCAAGTCTTGTCTTGATCTTCTCCACCTTGATCACATGACTCAATGTCATGTCTCATGTGCAATGAGCTCCTTCATCATCACATGTGTGAGCTTTGCAACATCTCTAAGCCATTTTCACCTTCATGGCATATGTTGCTCACACACATGTACCTATGGACTAATTACCTGTGTATCTCACATAAACACAATTAGTCCACCTAGGTTGTCACTCAATTACCAAAACCACACGAGGACCTTTCAGCATCCTAAACCACCCGCCTTGGTTAATCGTTGCCTATATATACTCCACCCCTCCCTCAAATTCACTAAGTCTTTTTGACATTCCAAATCGACCCTAAAGGGCTGCCAAAATTTCTCACCGCCATCACCATCACTGAGCTCCTCCGCCCCCTCCCTCGACCTCGCTAGCTTGGAGCTCTACCCCACCATCTTCACCATATGTCCGTGACCTTGGGGCAGATCCCTAGCTTCGCCTACTGTCGACACGCACTCACAGCAGAACCCTAGACACCCACCATCATCCGCTCCGTCCACGACCCTAGGGCCTTCTTCTCCACCATTGTTCGCCATGCCATTCTTCCTCGGCTCGACCATCTTCCTTGGCTCCATCGGCCACCGAGACCCACTGTGGAACCCTAGTCATGGGAGAGGATCAGAGCTCCACCATCGTACACTGGAACCCTAGCAGTGTTCTACCGTCTTCGTCCCTGAGGTCATCTTTGGTCTCCGTGTCCCCGGTCCTCCTCCCCGAGCTCATCCTAGGCAACATCTCCGACATGGTTTGCCTATGCACATGTTGCATGTGATCTTGTCTATGCACATGTTGTCTATGATATTGCCTCTACACATGTCGCCTGTGTTGCCTATGATGTCCAATCCGTAATCTTGCATGTGTTTCTATGCTACAACCCTATTTCGATGCTGCCTGTGATGCAACCCAAGCTAGATTTGATAATTTAAATTGAGTAGATGCCACTACCAATGATGCCAATGATTTGATAATTTAAGCTGAGCATATATGCCACTGTTAGTTTTTGAATTGAGGACATGATGGCTTCTACCTATGATGCTTGCTACCTGTCAATTTTTAAGCTGAGCATATATGCTACTGATTCTTGCTATCTGTGATGCAAAATTAATTTGAATTGAGGACATGATGGCTTCTACTAAATATCAATTTAAAAACTGAGCATATATGCTACTGATGCTTGCTACCTGTGATGGCTGTGACTCTGCTACTCTATGCTGTTCTCCTCTCCTATTTTGAATTGAGCACACGCCTTCTCAAATTTTTTGAATTGAGCACATACTCTACTAGTTACTTGCTGCTACTACTCTACTATTCCTACTCCTATATACTATTGTTGCTGGTCTTATACTCCTACTACTTATTCTACTCCTACACTAGTGCTTACTCCTACACTTCTCTTCTACTCTACTACTACTGTTGTGCTTGCTTGCCCACTGCTTACTAATTTTTTTCACTCCTACTACTATTTGGCTACCCTTAAGTTGCTACACTTGTACTACTAATCTACTCCTACTGTCCTCCTATACTCTAATACTCCTATCTGAGCAAATGCTACTACTATACTTGCTGGCTATTTTTTATTTGTGCAAGTTCTTCTATGCTTGTTGTCCTACTTGTCCATATCTGGCTGCTCCTTTGGGGATGATTTGAGCAGCCTTGCCTCAAATAACCGAGGTGGGCAACCAGGCCAATCGCCTCGGATCCCAATTGAGAAATGCTATGGAAAAGAATTTGTGTAGTAGTGCCTTTGGGGTCGATTTGAAATGGCTGAAGGACTTAGCCCTTCATGGACGATTGCCCTTGTCTCTAATTTTAAATTTGAATTTGAGCACAAGGCTTCTCTATGCTGCTCTGCTCTTGGCTTTCCTCTTCTTACTGTCCTCCTATGTACTACACTCTACTACTACTACTACTCTCTACACCTACTATTACTCCCTATAGCTACTCTCTACAACTACTCTCTACTACTACTCTCTACTCCTACTACTACTCCCTAATGCAACTCTCTACTACTACTACTACTACTCCCTACTGCTACTCTCTACTACTACTCCCTACCTTGACTACTCCGTACTACTCTATTGTTGGTTGCTACACTTACTCTACTACTACTACTACTATTGCTGCTGCTGCTGCTGCTGCTACTACTACTGCTACTACTACTACTACTACTAGTACTACTGCTACTGCTACTGCTACTGCTACTACTACTGCTACTACTCCTATTACTACTACTGCTACTACTACTGCTGCTACTGCTACTACTACTGCAGCTGCTACTACTACTACCACTACTACTGCTACTACTACTACTGCTGCTACTGATGCTGTTACTACTGCTATTGCTACTACTACTGCTAGTACTACTACTACTGCTACTGCTACTACTACTGCTACTGCTACTACTGCTGCTGCTATTGCTACTACTGCAACTGCTGCTAGTGCTTGCAACTACTGCTACTACTGCTACAACAGCTACTACTACTACTACTACTACTACTACTACTGCTGCTGCTGCTGCTGCTGCTGCTGCTGCTACAGCTGCTACTACTACTACTACTGCTACTGCTACTTCTACTACTACTGCTACTACTGCTACTGCTGCTACTACTACTGCTACTACTAATACTGCTGCTGCTACTGCTACTAATGCTACTGCTATAGCTATTGCTACTACTGCAACTACTGCTACTACTACTACTGCTGCTACTACTGCTGCTACTACTACTAGTAGTACTACTACTAATACTACTAGTACTACTACTGCTGCTGCTACTGCTGCTACTACTGCTCTTGCTGCTACTGCTGCTACTATTGCTACTACTACTACTACAACTACTACTGTTGCTACTACTGCTGCTGCTGCTAATACTGCTGCTGCTGCTGCTAGTGCTCCTACTACTGCTGCTACTGCTTCTGCTACTACTGCTACTGCTACTACTGATATTGCTGTTGTTGCTACTGCTACTTCTACTATTACTACTACTACTACTATTGTTGCTATTACTACTGCTACTACTGCTACTACTACTACTACTGCTGCTGCTGCTGCTGCTACTACTACTGCTACTACTACTAGTAGTAGTACTACTACTGCTACTACTACTGTTGCTACTCCTACTGCTACTACTATTGCTGCTACAGCTGCTACTACTACTGCTGCTATTGCTACTACTACAACCGCTGCTACTGCTGCAACTACTGCTACTACTGCTACTGCTGCTACTACTGCTACTACTACTACTACAACTAATACTACTAGTACTACTACTAGTACTACTACTAGTACTACTACTACTACTGCTGCTGCTACTACTACTGCTACTATGGCTACTACTACTACTGCTCCTACTACTGTTGCTACTACTACTACTACTGCTCCTACTGCTACTACTACTACTACTACTCCTACTACTACTGCTGCTGCTGCTACTACTCCTGCTACTCCTACCGCTACTAGTACTACTACTGCTGCTACTACTGCTACTGCTACTGCTGCTGCTGCTACTGCTACTACTGTTGCTGCTACTACTGCTGCTACTGCTGCTACAACTGCTACTGTTGCTACTGCTGCTACTACTGCTACTACTACTGTTGCTACTACTACTACTACTGCTACTAGTACTACTACTGCTGCTACTACTAATACTGCTGATACTGCTCCTACTGCTACTACTGCT
>NC_089583.1:58793256-58870756 GCF_019320115.1 Miscanthus floridulus | reverse complement strand
GGGCGATGTGACACCACCTCCTACAAGTGGTTTGAACCAGGGCTCAAACCAATGTCCTCCCCGCTGAGGAAGCATGCAGATGAAGAGGAGGCCATACCCCTGAACCTCACCAAGTCGAGTTGGGTGGCATGTCAAATAGCTGACAAGCACCCATACTCAACTACGTTTGAAAGGTATGCTACTAGCAAGCATAGTCAATCAATAATTCATTTGGAGATGCTAGCTACTTTTTTCACTCCCTAACATCTCAAGCCCTAGTGTTGCAGGCCAAAAACACCACCATTATTTTGGCCCCAGTAGGATGATTGCCCCAAAAACTATGTGCATGGGAAGTTCATATTGACCTTGGGTGACCACCTTGAAGAGTAGTGGGAGGTAAGAGGTTCCATCTGTAGTGGGCCTAGAAAACTTTGTCATCAAGATTCCAGAGGAGTACTTCCACATGCCCATGGATGGTCAAGTCATCGTAGATTTCCATGACATGTATAGACTACTACGATGAAAGGACCTCGACATTGCCCAAGTAATCTTATTTGCCCTATAAGTTCATTATGACTTTGACACCACTACGTCACTGTAGGTACTTTACGAACAAACTAATAATGCCATGATGACTCTTCCTTGCTGGATGCAGGCCTATGTAAGCAAGGAATTGGGCAAGAATATTGTCTATCTGTCTCTAATGCTTATTACAGAGAGAACCATCATGGGTTACGATATACCAGACACTCATGAAAAGCTGGTGAACTTGAACCTAGAGCAGAGAAAGAAATACAGGAAACATCTAGTAATCGAATATAAGTATCAGGCGAGAATGTACATCTATGAAGTCATGAAGAAGGTTTGGGGAAATGGGTGCGTTATGGCCGCCCACCAGTTCGAGTAAGTCCAAAAGATACTTGGAACATATATATGGGTACTGGGATCATGACTTCTCATATTTAAATATTTCTAATCTGTATTCTATGAATGGTATAGTCAGGGCATCATGGGCCACTAGATTGCATTTATAATCTATCCTCAGGACGGAAGGGTCTGTATATTTGACTCTTTGCGGGAAACAAACAAAGCAGGGTACAAGCACTTTGAAAGTTGTTTGAGATAGTAAGTGACAAAAATTATTCATTTACAATTAACATACGTGTTGAAATTGTCGTTACACTATTGGTTTTTTCGTACAACGCTTATTAGAAGTACGTGCAAGATCCCGAATCCTATGACCGAAGATCTGAGGAGAAAAAATCAAGAATGGCACGAAACTGAAACTCTGGCGCGAGTTCCCGGTAAGTATATCAAAAGTCGTTTGTGCTATTATATCGAGCATGCTCTCTACTACTACTGCTGATATACTACTTTACTACTACTACTACTCCTACTCATCCTCCTCCTCCTCCTACTACTACTACTACTCAGACTCCTACTACTACTACTACTCCTTCTACTACTACTACTACTACTCCTCCTCCTCCTTATCCTACTCCTCCTCCTCCTCCTCCTACTCCTCTACTCTACTCTACTCCTATACTAATAATACTACTACTCCTAACTATTACTACTACAACTACAACTACTACTACTACTCTACACTACTCTACTCTACTCCTATAACTACTACTACTCTTACTACTACTCCTATACTATATTGTCCTCCTACTACTGCTCTCTATATATGCTCTAATGTTTGTGTATTATATATCGTGCAGTGCGCCAAACAACCTTATGGCTCAACATTATGTGGATTCTACGTTTGCGAGTACTTGAGGATGTACAGCAGATTTAGCAACAGCTGGCGGCAGCTCAAGAAAGCACAAGGATGGTGGCGAAGGGAGAAGGTTGACCAAGACTTCTGACAAACAGTAGCAGACATATGTAAGTTTGTCACAGAGAGCGCATATGAAGGGAATACGTTCTTCAACAAGGAAGGTGACTTAGCGCGGGATCCAAAGTTCGAGAGGATCATAAACTGGAGCACGCACTTATGAATCTCGGATTACATTTTATCGGACCTCTTTCCCAAGAAAGGTTGATATGTATGACTATCCTTAGTTGCTCATGTATGAATGACGTGTGTTTGTAATGATGAAGACATCTCTAAAGTAATAACTTAAATGTTGATTCGTCGAACGAGAATGAATGTAATATATATTTGTCATCTATTTTTCTGCTTTATCCGTGTTTTCATTAGCGAAATTCAAATTCTAATTTTGAAAAAGCATTTTTTATCTAGAAACCATTAACCGAGGCGGACACTTAATAATAGCCACCTCGGTTAATATGTATTAACTGAGGCGGTTGTGTAAAGCCGACCGCCATGGTTAGTCGATTAACCAAGACGGCTAAGGCAACCACCTCGGTTAAGCCATGATTAACCGTGACCTTTTGGCCAAGGCGGTTGCAAAAACCGCCTCGGTTAACCCAAAATGCCCGTCACGGTTAAAAATATTGTAGTAGTGCGGGCCACCATAGGTCACGCCACCCCGGGGGACAGCTGGGTGACCCAGCGCTGGTCGGGGGTGCCACCCCTGGAGATGCGATGGTCGTGGCTACCATGGACGCCGTCAACCGCACTCCATCCCCTCAGATGACCTCTGCCGATAGACGCCTCAAGCGCTTCACTGAGTGAGTTACAAAGGCGAGCCAGCTGCCACTCCTGGAGCTACCCCCGGAGATGATACGGCCCACGACGATCATCCACCGCCCACGCTCCCCAAAAGGAGCAAGCGGATAGTGGCGCAGAGCTTGTCACATATCCCGGCGTCCATGCGAGGTGAGCACAAATAAGATTTCTTTGGTCTCTATACTCAATGGCATCTTTGTGGCACCAATGAAGGGCCTATATATGAGGGTAGGTTCCACTAGATTATGTTCACTTTGGTTCACCTTTTTTTTGTTGTGCCAAGACTACAACACATGGGGCTTTCTTTAACGATCAGATACTGTCACTAACAAGGTTATTTTGTTTATAGCACATATTCTGTGACATCTCAGCGTCAGCGATGATAACCCTATCGTGACAGAAGGTGCATCTCATAGCACCTTGTATGACGTTACAAAGTAAAACGTCATCCATTTAATGGCAAGATCATTTTCGTGATAAACACCTATAAAAAAAACTAAACCTCTGGGGGTAAGACAACCCCCGGTATTGCCTCGAGAAGAACACATTCTCATATAAGTTCATAAAATCTCAAAACCCCTACCCCACCCACAGTACACATCGGTACCGTAGCCTATGTGACAACGATCACGACTGGGCCAGTTCTTATTAGACCTATGCTTTGGTGTGGGATAGACAAGAGGACTTTTTTAACCCTAGCTTAAAATTCGCTATACTTTGGCGTAGAATAGATGAGGGAACTTTTTTAACTCTAACCTAAAATTCGCTTCCACGGGAAGTCAAACTCAGAAGCAGAAGAGTACAACTCAGACCATCTAACCAACTAAGTTAGAAGCACTTTCGGATGCTCTAAATCGTCATAAAGAACGTCAATACGGCTTTTGACTCTCGTGCATATTATTCCTACTCATTAAGATACTATTTGGCATGTCTTTTTTTTTAAATGGTTTCACCTAAAAAGCTAGAGAAGACAGAAAAATCACAAAATCACGTTTAGGTGCCTTCACCCTTCTATCTAGTAAAAAACGGCTACAGCTTCTCTCGTATAGCCGCTCAGCTGCAGCTTTCCCGCAAAGCCGTTTATGAGCAGTGTTTGGCAGGGCTTTACCCGAAAAGCCAGAAAAACCAGAGCTAAAGCCGCCTGTGAAGCTAGCCCCGCCAAAGACGATCAAGGCATGGCATAAGCAATGATCGAAAGCCAAGTGATTGTGGTGGGATCCGATGGTTCGTTAATTCGTGATCCCTGAAGTTGCTCCCTGTACTTGATCTAGAAGACTGCATGCCGCGCGCATGTACCTGACCGATCGAAGTATTATATATAGCTCCGGTCCGATATGGCGATATCCAACCCGTCTGTCTAAACAAGCATCGGGCTTGTTCGTTTGTCTTAAATTTGGTTTGTTCGGCTTGTTTTTTCAGCCGGAACAGTGTTTTTCGCTCACAACAATTCAGTCGGAACAGTATTTTTCAGTCAGTTTCAGCCAAAATTCAGACCAGCCAAAATTCATCAGTTTTCTTATTAACGCTGCAGCCTGTAGCCTGTAGCCTGTGGGTGCAGGGCGTACACACATGGCGAGCAGCAGCCGCAGGGAGGGTACCCTAACACCAGACGATCCAGCAGACGTGAAAACTCGAGAAACCGCCGGAAGCGCAGAATGGAGGCCAAAGCATTACGTCCTGGCGGGCATGGTCATCATCCTCGCGGCCAGCACGGTGACCATCGTCACCTCCGTCGTCCTCCGCCCCGCGCGCATCCAGTTCTCCGTCGCCAACTTCACCATGTCCAACGCCGACAACGCCCAGCTGGCCTTCGATTTCGATCTCCTCGCCTACAACCCCAGCCGCCGCGCCGGGGTGATCTACCGCCACGTCGTGGTGAGCATGCAGCTGCGAAGGCGCGAGCGCCCGAGCGTGAGGAAGACATCGGTGCCCGGGACTGTGACGGACCATTTGCCGCTGCCCCAGGGGAGGAGTGCAAATTACAGGAGCATGGGCGTCAATGGCACCATTGATAACGACTTTTTTAGCATCTACAGTACGCGTCGTCGGTATCCACGACCATCATGGTCATTGCACAGGTTCAGTTCAAGGTTGGGCTCGTCAAATCGAGGCTCTACAGTATCAGGGTCTTGTGCTCGAGCATCGACAAGTTACACATCAGGATGCCGCCCGCCAATGCCACCTGCTCTGCCTGATCCGAGCAACGCAGCTGCTATGCCAGCTTTGCTTGTATCGTTAACCGCTCGATCGATGATCGGTTTATTTGTTGCATATGGAGTCGTGTTTCCTTCCCTCCTCTGTTATCGTTGCCACTATATGTATTAACTACTGTACGTTGCAATTTAGAATTCAACTACCGGTATCTATATACAAATTTGAAGATACCGTTTAAAATGAAGATCTTCATTTCATTATATTCTGTTTGGACGAAATTTCAACTAAAAGACAATCATGTAAAGCTTAAATGGAGAGATGATGAGATTTCGTTTGCTACAAAAAACAAACTATTCAGCATCTTTTTCTCGGTTGCCACATAACACGCTTTGTTTGGAGGGTATCTGAAATTGCTTTTTCTTCACATCCACCAATTCTCCTTCTTGATTTTTTTGACACTTTGACTTCAACAAGTACATCACAATTTGCACTATCAAGTTTTGTGTGATAGTAACTGTAAACATTTGGTCTACGGTTCAGCCGAAATCTCTTTAAGCAAAAATATACAATTTTCTCATTTAGGTTCAAACCTCTCATCAGACATATTTCTAGTCCATCGACTGTTACAATCCTTCAGAGGCTATATGGTAATGATGATATGGGTTTTCTGAAGATGAACTGGAGCAGAGTTTTAAGAGCAATAACAAGCAATAAGAAGACAGGAACAAAATAGTATAGGAACTTCAGTTATTCATATTTGTCGTTCGAGACCTTTAGAGGGTTTATATATCCACCCTGATACCGACCTCAAGTCCAGCGCCGAGACACACACACTAGAGCCCAAGCCCATTTAGCCACTACTAGTCTTGAAATCCATCTTGACCCAAAGCGGGAGAGAGCGCAAACTGTGCCTGAACAGACAATGTCGATTGCCAAGTAGACAAATGTGCCTGAGAGAAAGCAAACTGTGAGAGAACATATGCTTTTTAGCTGGAAAACATGGATCACTAGATGAATCTGATAATCTAAAGGCAAATCCAATTTATAAGCCACTATATCAATGCTTTGGAGCACTATGAATGGACCAAAGTACTTATAGATATTCTGATTATTGCGTTGAGACCCTGAAGTTTGGACATAAGGACGTAGTTGAAGATAAACTCGATCACCCACATTGAATTATCGCTCAAAACAGTGTTTATCTGCTTGAGCCTTCATCCGATGTTGTGCACGTTGAAGCTATTTCTGAATAATCTTATTGAAAAGCTCTTTGTCCTTTAACCACGCCTCCAACTGAGGGATTAGAATGTTGCATGTGGTGGAGCAATGCCAAAATGCTGCAGAGGGTGACCATATAGGACCTCAAATATAGAGTGAAAGGTTTGTATTGTACCAAAACTCTGCCAATGGAAGGCACTTGCTCTATTGCTTTGGACAAGAGCTCATTGAACAGCTCAAGAAGGCCTCTAAGTATTGGTTCAACCTCTATGTCTGGCCGTCTGTTTGAGGATGATGAGATAAACTCATGATCAGTTGAGTGTCAGTGAGTTTGAAGAGCTCCTACCATAGTGAGCTTGTAAAGATTGTCCCAATTAGTGATGATGGTCTAAGGAAGCCCATGGAGTTTGTAAATGTTGTTGATATAAATTTTTACACTGTTAGAGCAGTGAATGGATGAGATAATGGAACAAAATGTCCATATTCGCTAAACTTGTCAATGACCACAAGAATGACTTCAAATTTGTTAAAGACTGGAAGCCATTCCACAATATCCATACTGACAACTGTCTAGGACTACTGAGGAATAGGCAAGGGCTGCAAAAGTCTAGAAAGTTTGGTATGTTCAACCTTTGCTTGTTGGCGGATAGTGTAGCTAGTCACAAACCCTTTGATTATCTTCTTCATTTGGGTGCATGCAAACAAGCTCTTGATTTTATGATACGAGCTGTGAAATCCTAAGTGCCCCCCCTATGCCACTATCATCCAGTGCCTGCATCACATGTTGTTGGGCTAATAAGTTGTTGGCCCCCAACCATACTCGCCCTTCGTATTTAATGACTCCTTGATCCAAGGAAAATCCATTAGCATTAGTAGGAGATAGGCAGATAGCCAACTTAGTGAGCAACTATTTGTGGGTGTTCTAGGTGATGGTATCTTACCGATTTTAGAGCAATCCGCCGATGTGTGTCTTCCTGACAATTCTTTCGAGGAAGAAGGTGTTCATAGGTCTATAGGTCAAAAACAAAAACACCGGATAGTCCGGCTTGCATTTATTGGACCTACAAGTCAAGACGCTAACAGCGGTACAGTGCCGATCGCGTGTGTTTTGAAACCATTGCTGGATGGTCCGGTGTTCACAGTTTCTGTGACCTGCATTCTACCTGTTCTAGCGTTTTGGTGTGACTTGCTTCAACAGAATGTTTCTAAAAAAATCATAGAATTGATGCCCAATCAACTAGCTACCTTCCTGGCGATCCTTTCATGATCGTTCCGTGTGCTGCAAGGCCAAGTGTCTTTCTTTTTTCTTTGTTTGACCGATACTCCTTTAGACTTTAGTTTCTTTGGCACACTTTTCTTTTCCTTAGGTAGATTTATGTTTTACTTTTTCTAATGAATTAATAAAGCACCCTTTGATTTAAGCAAGTGCGTTAATAAAGAAGTAAAGAACAAACAAGGATGGAAACAATCTTTAATCATGATTCATGCATGCCATGCACTCGGCAAAAGGAACATTCAGAACTCACCATATCCAAAACTAACGGCAGCAAATCAGAAAGTGTTGCATCCAACAATTATAATATTAAAAAGACTTGCTCAGCTATTATTTGCGGGGCCCAAAAGAATAAAGATGCGCCCACCATGTATGATGTAACCGACAATGTATGATCGTAAAATCCATTTTGTTTTGGAAAAGACAAAAAGCTAAATATGCATTTTTCTTTAAAGATCCATAGAACAGACGTTAGACGCTGTCATACAATACACACTCTTTTGTGAGTATATATAGGATTCTATCTTTTCATTTCGACATTCCGTAATCTTATATTGAATATTTTAGTTACTAAATGAACTCAAATGAAAAAGGTTTCAACTACAAAGTGTTAAATCTTGTCAAGCACTATAACTTTGGTATAGGACATGCCTTCATCTATGATTTGTTTGAAAATTTTGAAATTTAAATCTCAAAATATGTGAATTTAAGAAAATATTCGAAACTCTAAACAACTTCAAATCAAAAAAACATATCAACAAGGAACTTGCAGGTCGACCATTACAACTTTGGTATTAACCATGTGAACATTCAAGGTCCCTTGGAAATTCTAAATTTTGAATTTCAAAATCTAACAACTTAAAACACTTATTGGGACTCTAAAAAACATTTGCAAAATCAACTACAAAATTGTAGATGGTATTGAGAACTAGGTATAGATCATGTCAACATCCAAGGTTGTTTGAAAATTTTGAATTTCAACATCCGAGAACTTCAAACAACATTTTGGAACCCTAAACAATTTCAAATAAAAAACTTCTAAGCTACAAAGTTATAGATTGCATCGAGAGCTACAATTTTGATATAAAGTTCGCCTTGATTCAACTTCATACGAAAAAGTTATGAATTACTTTTTGATGCATATATTTTTAGAGGCGGACATTTAGAATGTCTGTCTCTGTTAATAGTCATTTTCAGAGTCAAGCATCGGAGACAAACATCTTAGGATGCCCGTCTTTGTTAATAGTCGATTAACAGCCTGGAGGTCACTTGACCATTTATAGAGATGGTCCCTAGACGTACTTAATCAGAGAGATTGTCTTCTAAAATATTTTTTCTGGTAATGTAACATGCTATTTTTTTAATAGGATCTATAATAATATGAGGCATATATTTCGAGAACTTAAAGTTATGGTTGAAAAATCATATGATGGAAGCTCATTGAAACACACACATATTATATAGGTGTTGTATGATGCTCAACAGAACCACAAAACCCTCGCGCAAGACTTCTCTTATCCTTATATGGATCAGTGAGCGTTCACCCAAGCAAGCAGCCAGCATCCCTTAGCGTCATGGAGCCCCTGTATGTTCGTAGTAACCTATCGTTGGTTTGTGACACACACAACATCAGCATCTTCAAGAACCTGACGGACTCGTATATCGACCAACAAAATCACACGGCCATTTTGTCCACCTCCTTCATCATGTTCGTCCTCACTGCTCTCTTCTTCAACCTCAACCTCTTCAGCGGGCTGTCACACGTCAGTGCCATCCTCGACCCCAAGGTCCGGCTTGGCCTCACCTCGGCGCTCTCGCTGTTCCTTCCCGTCATGTCCTACCTCTTCTCGGAGGCCAAGAATAGCAAGGGCAACGACACCTCGGAGCTCCCGCTGAGGGCACGGTTCATCCTCATCTGGATGCTCCATGTAGAGCTCCTCCGCAAGAAGGTGGAGGCGATCAAAATGCAGGGATACTCGGGTACCATCGAGCGTGCCGAGCGCGTGCTCTGGCTCGGTGGCCTCGTCTTCTCCAACCTGCAAGGAACCGGCAGGAGGGCGATGACGGGCATCCTCTGGCTCCTCTGTGCCACCAAGCTGGTGCAGAGGATCTCCTTCGCCGAGGTGGGCAAACCTTCGCTCGCCTTGGGCAAGAACGCCCGGGTCATCACCTCCTACATGGCTCAGCTGCTACAGAAAGAACAGCAGGGGCACCGGTTCCGACCGGAAGATGGGGACGAGCTGCTGAAGCGATGCGCGTACGCGGTCATGGAGGAAGACAGCGTGGTGGTTGAAGCTATCCCGAGTGGGTACAGGCTCAAAGACGAAGGCGATGGCAAAATCTGGAGGCTCGCGGAGACCGATCCTCTGCTCGCTTCTCTCGACCGAAGCCACCGGCTGAGGCGGCTCTGCCTGTCCTTTTCGCTCTTCAAGCTGCTGCGCCGGAGGCTGGAGCGCCTTCCGGCGGCAACTCCGGCAGAGACCCGGAGCTACCGGGAAATCATCCTTAGAGGCTTGTACGACAAGTACTCCAGGCACGGGCAAGGAGGAGGCGCGGCGGCGGAGGTGACGTTCCAGGTGACAAACGACGAGCTCAACTTCCTGTGCGAATATTACTCCCCGTCGTCCGGGCGAGCCCTTTCTTCTTGATCGCCAACTACTTCCTCCTCCCACTCGTGGTGTTCGTCCTGTGCCTCGTGCTCATTGTTCTGTGCGGCAACGGCGACGTCCCGTTTGTTAGGGTTTAGTCCCATATTATGTAGCGATGGTGGAGGAGCACAACATATAAGACGAAAAAAACACCTACCTATCAGGCTAGTCTTTTGGGTTGGGAAATCCCAAGGTCTTATATATTGTAGCTCCGGTGGATCTGGGACCTGTGGAAGCACAGGCTCGTGGTAATGAGCCGGGCCGGCTGTAAGCCAGCTCCAAGATCGTGATCATGAACTCGATGGTCACCACCAGTTCCAACAATTGGTATCATAAGTCCATGGTCAAGAAAAGCTAAACCCAACAAAAAAAAAATCTCGAGCGTTATAGACCGGCTATAAGTCAGCTCCAATATCGTGAACTCGGTGATCACCACCGGTTCCAACAATTGGTATCATGAGCCCATGGTCAAGAAAAGTTGAACCCAACAAAAAAAAATCTCGAGTGTCACAACATGGCGGGGGCACCCCGATGTGGGGGCACCCCGATATGAGACTAAGGGGGAGATTGTTGGGGTTCAGTCCCACAGCCGGGCCGGCTGTAAGCCAGCTCTAAGATCGTGATCGTAAACTCGGTGGTCATCACCGGTTCCAACAATTGGTATTATGAGTCCATGCTCAAGAAAAGCTAAACCCAACAAAAAAAAATCTCGAGCGTCACAGACCGACTATAAGCCAGCTCCAAGATCGTGAACTCGGTGGTCACCACCGGTTCCAACAATTAGTATCATGGATGTGGGACTAAGGGGGAGATTGTTGGGGTTCAGTCCCACAACGTGTAGCGATGGTGGGGGGAGCACAACATATAAGGTGGAGGCTTGGGTTGGGAAGGCCCAAGGCCTTATATGTTGTAGCTTCGGTGTACCTGGGACCTGTGAGAGCGCAGGCTCGTGGTAACGAGCCGGACCCGGCTGTAAGTCAACTCCAAGATCGTGAAATCGGTGGTCACCACCAGTTCCAGCAATTGGTATCATGAGACCATGGTCAGAAAAGTTAAACCCAATAAAAAATCTCGAGCGTCACACATATGGCGTGGGCAACCCGATGTGTGACTAAGGGGGAGATTGTTGGGGTTTAGTTCCACATCGTGTAGCGATATGATGGTGGGGGAGCACAACATATAAGGCGAAAGAAACCCCCAACTATCAGACTAGTCTTTTAGGTTGAGTAAGGCCCAAAGGCCTTATATGTTGTAGCTCCGGTGGACCTAGGACCTGTGGGAGCGCAGGCTCGTGGTAACGAGTCAGGCCGGCTGTATGCCAGCTCCAAGATCGTGAACTCGATGGTCACCACCAGTTCCAACAATTGATATCAACAGCCCATGGTAAAAAAAAAGCTAAACTCGATAAAAAAATCTCGAGCGTCACATATGGCGGGGGTACCCCAATGTGTGACTAAGGGAGAGATTGTTGGGGTTTAGTCCCACATCATGTAGCGATGATAAGAGAGCACAACATATAAGGTGGAAGAAACCCCCACCTATAAGGCTAGTCTTTTTGGTTGAAAAGGTCCAAAGACCTTATATGTTGCAGCTCTAGTGAACTAGGACTTGTAGGAGTGCAACCTCATGATAACGAGCCAGCCAGCTCTCCGCAGCATACACAGCGACAACTACTTCACTTTCTTAGGCGCCATCCAGATGACTCGATGCCTGCGACGGGTGTTCAAGTACCCCGTAGTGTTCTTCTGCACCGTTGACTTCGCCATCACCTCGCTCCTTTTCCTCATGTTCATCTACGAGGAGGTGTGGGAGTTCTTCGTCTTCCTGCTCTCCGACTGGTTCCTAGTGTCGCTGATCTGCATGTACACAGTCAAACCCCAGTGGCGCAACAGCCGCGCCTTGGGCTGCGCCATCCGCTGCATCCTGTTGGGACGAAGCCTGATAAGCCGCCCAGGCATCAGGTTCAACCAGTTCTCCGATAAAGGTTCTGCGGGCTGACGATGCCGGCCCATCTCCCGCTCAAAGCTTCGCTCCTCGGTCCGGCCATTCCAGTGCCCAAACAAGTGAAGCATTCCATCATGGATTACTTCACCAGGCTGTACGACGCTGATGGAAGCTACACCTCTCTTACTCTCAGCAACGGAAGGTCCGCACTGGTGGCGGGCCATTCCGACCTGCCGTTCTGCGACAACGACAGCGTCGCCGAGGTTATCCTCACCTGGCACGTCGCCACCATCCTCCTGGAGGTAAACCATCCACCACCTCCTCAGGCTCAGGCTCAGGGTGGTCACACTATCACCAACAATGTGGCCACGACGCTATCCAAGTACTGCGCTTACTTGGTGGCCTTCCACCCTGAGCTGCTCCCGGACAACCAGGAGAGCACGGAACGCGTGTTCAAGGCACTACCAGAGACCGGCTCTTTATCGAGTGCCACATGGTTTGCCGAGTGTTTTTTTCAGGCACTCGGCAAAGACGTCTTTGTCGAGTGTTTTTTTTTTTTTACACTCGGCAAAGAGTCTCTTTGCCGAGTGTTTTTTTAACACTCGGCAAAGAGTCTCTTTGCCGAATGTTTTTTTTACACTCGGTAAAGAGTCTCTTTGCCGAGTGTTTTTTTTTACATTCGGCAAAGAGCTTATTTGCCGAGTGTTATTTTTTTTTACACTCGGCAAAGAAAATTTCAAAGCACATTTTGAAGCAGTAAATTAATTCAAATCAAAAAGTTTTCAACTACAAAGTTGTATAACTCATCAAGATGTACAATGTTTGTTTTGGTCTTTTCTTCATACGACAAAGTGAAAATAAATTTATTCACAAATCTAACATATCTCTCTGGTAGTTTATGAAACTACATAGATATATAAGATTTGTGAACAATGTTAGAACGACCATGTCGGATGAACAGATGATCAAACAACCAAAATAAACTTTGTAGATCTCGAAAAGTTATAAAACTTTGTAATTGCAACTTTTTGATTTGAAAACATTTTGTCATGCAAAACTGTGTTTGAATTTCAAAATTTTAAAATTCAAATTTTGTAAATGACCTTGGATGGAAAAACTTCCTAAACTAAAAGTGTAGATCTCGAAAAGTTATGAAACTTTGTAGTTGGCAACTTTTTGATTTGAAAACATTTTGTCATGCAAAACTGTGTTTGAATTTCAAAATTTTAAAATTCAAATTTTGTAAACGACCTCGGATGGAAAAACTTCCTAAACTAAAAGTGTAGATCTCGAAAAGTTATGAAACATTGTAGTTCACAACTTTTTGATTTGAAAACATTTTGTCATGCAAAACTGTGTTTGAATTTCAAAATTTTAAAATTCAAATTTTGTAAACGACCTCGGATGGAAAAACTTCCTAAACTAAAAGTGTAGATCTCAAAAAGTTATGAAACTTTGTAGTTTACAACTTTTTTATTTGAATTCGTTTAGGGCCTCAAACATGCAATTTACACTCAATTTAGTATAATATATTGGGAACTAAAACGAAATTCAGACACAAGTGAGAGTGTAGTGTAGTGGTAGAGGAGGTACGTGCACAGCGGGAGGTCTCGGGTCCAAATCGCGTCGGCCGTGTAGCCATGAAATTCATGCAAAAAAATATCAGAGATGGGTGGGCGCTGGCCGATGGGGGCCTCCATTGATAAAAAAAATTCCATTTTTTTGGTAAAAATCTCATTTTTTCGGTTTCAACTTTGCCGAGTGTCGGGCACTCGGCAAAGGCTTTGCCGAGTGTCGCCCGATAAAAGACACTCGGCAAAGTTGGCTTCGCCGTCACTGTTTTTGGCGAGTGCTGTTCGCCGAGTGTTATACTCGGCGAACCATTTGCCGAGTGTTTTATGTATTTTGCCGAGTGTTTCGGACACTCGGCAAACTACAGGAGTCCGATAGTGAGGGCTTCAAGGCTGAGCTGTATGACCTACTTGGGTTCTGGGGCTACTACTTCTCACCGTGCAGGCGCACCAGGTACGGCAAGATCATGTCAAGCAAGCCGGTGTTGGAAGACGAAACTAAGGCGGCGACGGCAAGAACAACGGCGACGGCGGCGGTCGTGCACAAGGGCGTTTACTGGAAGAGAAAGCCACTGCCAATCCTCATGAACAGGAGGGCGTGTGGAAGGTACTGGCCAACCTTTGGGTCGAGCTCTTTGTGTACATTGCAGCCTCCAGCGACGAGCACTATCGGATAGAGCATCTTTGCTGAGGACCTGAGAATTTGCCAAGGAAAAATACTCGGGCACTCGGCAAAGAGTCTTTGCCGAGGGCCAGACCCTCGGCAAAGAACAGCCCTCGGCAAAAACTCTTTGCCGAGGGCCAAACCCTCGGCAAAGACAAGCACACGGCAACAATAATTATTTGCCGAAGGCTAAACCCTCGACAAAGGGCCGGCCCTCGGCAACACCGCCTGACACGACGTTCATCCCCTGCCGTCAATCTTTGTCGAGGGCATCACCGTTAGGCCCTCAGCAAAGACTTTTTAACCGTTTTTGAAAATTTTCTTTTAAAAAATTCTTTGCTGAGTGCCCCTAGACCAGCACTCGGCAAAGACAGTCTTTGCCGAGTGCCAAGCTGGCACTCGGCAAATTTTCTTTTTTTATTTTTTTGACCCCAATTTTTTTGTTGGGCCCGCCTACATTGTTTATAACTTCATGTTCAAATTTGGTGCTTTTTCTAGTTTTTTTGTTATATTTGGTTGATTAATTTGATTATGTTGAATTTTTATATATAATTCAAATTTGAACTGCAAGTGCATGGAATATTGTAATCTAGTGCTTCAAAAAATGTTATTCATGGTATTTGGTGTATGTTGAGTCTCTATCCACGAACTCGCATCAAATTTCACGCATCTTCTTCACGTAACATGACAAGCCACTTGCCGGAAAAGTGTTTTAAAATTATATAAAGTCCATACGAAGTCCAAAAATCACGAAACTTGTCGAGGTGTCATGTTATCACATGTGTAGGCTGTGGTAAAAAAATAAGAATGTTTCGAGCAAGTTGCGACGTCAGATGCATAAAACCCAGACATCTCCACATGTGATCACATGTGGAGATATCTGACTTTTAGGCATCCGACGTCACAACTTGCTTCAAACTTTCTCAATTTTTTACCACGGCCTCCACATGCGATAACAAGACACCTCGATAAGTTTCGTGATTTTCAGACTTCATTTGGATTTTATATAATTTAAATACACTTTTCCCACAAGTACATCGTCATGTTACGACAACAAGATGCTCGTAATTTCATGCGAGTTCTTGGATACGGCCTCAACATACGCCAAACATCATGAATACCATTTTTGAATGACCAAATTCCATTATTTCATGTACATGCAGTTCAAATTTAAAATAGTCAGAAAAATTCAACGAAACAAAACTAATTAAGGAAATAAAGTAAAAAACTAAAAATTGTCCCAAATTTTGAAATGGAGTTGTAATTACTGTGGCAAGGCCCTAGGAAAAAAATGGGGCGAAAAAAACAAAAAAATTAATTTACCGAGTGCCAACCTTGGCACTCGGCAAAGAAGCCTTTGCCAAGCGCTAGGTCACAGGGCGCAAGACAAAGAATTTTAAAAATAAAAAATAAAAAAACCTATGCCAAGTGCCACTAGGCCTGGCACTCGGCAAATCTTTTAACCTAAAGGCCCAGAATGGGCCGGCCCAACCCCACCCCCTTCTCACTCGTCTCCCACCTGCCCCCGCGTTGCCGCGCCCCCACCCCCGTCCCGGCAGCGCTCGCCCCAACGGCCCCGCGCCCCCGCCCCGACGGCCCCATGCCCCCGCCCCGACAGCCCCGTGTCCTCGCCCCGGTGGCCCCGCGCTCGTGCCCCGGTGGCCCTGTGCCCGCGCCCCGAGTCCTCGGCCGCCGCCCCAAGCTCGCCGGCGCCCTAGGCTCCGAGCTCCTCAGGGACAACGACCCGGCCGGCCCCGAGCTCCCCCGTCGGCCTCGAGCTCCACCGGCCCCGCCGTGCCCTGTGGCCGGCCAGCAGAGAGAGAAGGAGAGGAGCAAGGGGAAGAAAGAGAAGGGGAGGAAGAGGAAGAAAGAGAAGGGGGAGGAGGAAGAAGAGGAAGGTGCTGACCCGACCGCCCGTCGATCCTCGCGCCGTTCCGACCGCCCGTTGATCCTCGCGCTGCTGCGGTCATCCCCGCCGTCGTCGCCGACCCTCGCTCTTGCCGTTCTTGCCGCCAAGGTAAGCCCTACCCTTGTAGTGTTAGTAGTAGTAGTAGTTAGTAGTGTTAGTAGTAGTTAGTTGTAGTGTTAGTAGTAGTAGTTAGTAGTGTTAGTTGTATTGTTAGTTGTAGTAGTTAGTAGTGTTAGTTGTAGGGTTAGTAGTAGTAGTTAGTAAGTAGTAGTGGTTGTTAGTAGTAGTTAGTAGTGTTAGTTGTAGGCTTAGTAGTAGTAGTAGTTAGTAAATAGTAGTAGTTAGTAAGTAGTAGTGGTTAGTAGTAGTAGTAGTTGTTAATAGTTAAGTAGTTCTTAGTATTAGTATTGTTAGTAGTTAAGTAGTTGTTAGTAGTAGTGTTAGTAGTAGTTGTAGGGTTAGTCGTAATTGTTGTTGTACTACAATATTTTCATCTGCATAGAAAGAGAACTAAAGTACATGGCTCCTCTTGATATATTGGTGGTTGTTGGCCTACGTGCCCATGTTTGGTATATATATGGTTGTTGGCCTTTGTGCCATGTTTTTTACAGGTTTTGGGAACCTCCCCGTGCAGGGGAGGTGCTGCCGAAATTTTGAGTCGACACTAACCATTTTTGCCCTTTTTTGCAGGAGGACCTGTGGGAGGGACTCAGCGACCCTGATCGTCTTCATCGGCGCTGCGGGTCTTCCTGCACCGCGTCGACTCACCACTGCACCGACTCTCCACCGCCCCGCTACCCTGACCTCATCGGCACCCTAGGTATAACCCTCTATCCGTATGTGGTCTTTGGTCGCGTAACCTAGTTAGGTGTCTCCCGTCCGAAAGAGATACGGTTGGAGGTATACAAATCTTTGTATATCTGCGACCGTATCTGTTTCGGATTGTCCACATTTTTTGGACAGCCCACGGATACGTAGATGTGTTAGTTTTCATGGTCCGCTCTGGTCCGAGATGGTGTTTCGGCATCACCCCCTGTTGTTCTCCAGATACACACTCTCCCTTGTAGGACGTGCATCGAGAGAACAGCGAGGAGGTGCTGCCGAAATTCTATCTCGGATAGGAAGCGAAGCATGGAAACTAACCTCATCTACGCATCCGCGGGTGGGATTAGGACCTATCCTCACCTATTAGAGAGTAGGAACACCGCATAGATGCAATTGATGGTTACATTACTATGTGTTGTATATGTGGAAGGATGGAAGACCGTCAGTGGATGTACACGGGCCAAAGAAGCAAGAGTGACTTTGACATTGAGTGGGTGAATGGGACAGATGCTTTCTTGGAACATGCATGGAGCTCAGGTGTAGCTAAAGGACATTCTAAACTTTGGTGTCCCTATAGCAAATGTGACAACAACAGAAGGGTAGACAAGATGACCATGGGTAAACATCTTGTGTACAATGGTTATACGGATGGCTACCACCGGTGGATCCACCATGGTGAAGCAGATCGTATAAGAGCAGAGGTGGTGAGACCACACCTTGAGGCTTTTGATGATGATGCCGGAGTAGCAGACATGCTAGATGACACTCACCAAGCTCACTTCATAGAAGGATGTGAGAAGGAGGAGATGGAGAAAGCCGCTAAGGCCTTCTACGAAATGTTGGACTCAGCATAGAAACCCCTTCATGAGAGTACAACGATTTCTCAGCTGGATGCCATTGAACGTGTTATGGGGTTGAAGGCCGAGTGAAATCTGAGTCGCGAAGGCTTTGATAAGATGTTGGCTGTGTTTGGCAGCATGCTACTAGAGAAGCACATTCCGCCGAAGAACTTGCACGAGTCAGAGAAACTACTTCGTATGCTTAAGATGCCATATGACAAGATACATGTTTGTCCGAAGGGGTGCGTCTTATTTAGGAAAGATCACAAGGATGCAAAGTACTGTCCGAAGTGTAAATCCTCAAGGTACCAGGAGGTAGACTCTAGAGATGGCCTAAAGAGGCAGCTTATGATCCCCGTGAAGTCCTACAGCACCTTCCGTTTGTGCCGAGGATCCAATAGCTTTTCATGATCGAGGAATCCGTGAAATAGATGACATGGCATAAAGAAGGTGTATGGTACAAGCCATGGACGATGGTGCATCCGTCCGATGCCGAAGCATGGATGTACTTTAATGACAAACATCCTAACAAAGCAGCTGAGGCTCATAATGTACGTGTCACTGCTTGCAACAGATGGGTTCAATCCTTATGGACAGTTGTCTGCCCCATACACATGTTGGCCCGTGTTTGTTATCCCCCTAAATCTCCCCCCCTGGCATCTCCTTTCAACGGCATAACATCTTCTTGTCGTTGATAATTCCTAGACACCCGAGGAGTAATATGGGTGTGTACATGGAGCCTATGATTGATGAATTGATCGACGCTTGGGAGAAGGGGGTATGGACATATGACCGAGCTACAAAATCATCCTTCAAGATGCATGTTTGGTACCACTACTCCCTACATGACTTCCTAGCGTATGGGTTATTCGCCGCCTGATGTGTCCATGGGAAGTTCCCGTGCCCAATATGCAAGGAAGCTGTGAGGTTCATTTGGTTGAAGAAGGGTGGCAAGTATTCGTCGTTCGACAAGCATTGTCAATTCCTCCCTTCTAACCATCCATTTAGACAAGACATTAAGAACTTTATGAAAGGTGTTGCAGTGATAGACCCTAAACTACGCATGAAGAGTGGTGCTGAGGTGCGTGCTCAGATAGATGCTCTCGTGCCTAATGAAGGAGGTGGTTTTGTGGGATATGGTGAGGAACATATGTGGACTCATAAGTCCGGCTTGACGAGGCTCCCCTATTTCGATGACCTTCTTCTGCCACATAACATTGATGTAATGCACACCGAAAAGAATATCATTGAGGCACTTTGGGGAACTCTCATGAACACTGACAAGTCTAAGGACAACAGTTAAGGCTAGAGTGGACCTAGAGACGTTGTGTGATAGACCGAAGCAAGAGATGCGGCCTCCTAGTGGCCGAAACAAACAATGGAAAATGCCTAGGGTCGATTTCATCTTGGAACCCGATCAAAGGAGGGAAGTACTAAAATGGATCAAGACGTTAATGTTCCCAGATGGATATGCAGCGAATCTGAGTAGGGGAGTGAACTTAGGCACTTTACGAGTCAACGGGATGAAGAGTCATGACTACCACATATGGATTGAGCGGCTTCTTCCAACGATGGTCCAAGGCTATGTCCCTGACCATGTCTAGCAAGTGCTGGCAGAGTTGAGCTTTTTCTTCCATCAGCTTTGTGCCAAGGAGATATCTCGAACCGTCGCTCAGGACTTGGAAAAAGTGGCACCTGTGTTGCTCTGTAAGCTGGAGAAGATCTTTCCACCCGACTTCTTCTTGCCCATGTAGCATCTGATTGTGCACCTCCCGTCCGAGGCACGTTTGGGGGGGGGCCATGCAAGCCCGGTGGTGCCATCCAATCGAGAGATGTCTAAAGACTCTTCGCAAGAAATGTATAAATAAAGCTAGAATTGAGGCTTCCATTGCAGAGGCAAGTCTAAGGGAGGAGGTGGCAAACTTCACAACACTATACTACAAGCCGAAACTTCCTAGCAATCATAATCCACTCCCTCATTTTAATGTTGGCGAAAATGAATGGACCCACAGCCTATTCCAAGGCCAACTTGGCAGCGCAAGTGGATCGACCAATAAGATATTGGGAAATGAAGAGTGGCGAAGTGTCATGCTATATGTGTTGACCAACCTTCCCAAGGTCCAGCCGTTCATCGAGTAAGTTCTCAACGAACTTGTTTCAATACGTCCTGAATATTCTTCATGCAACCCCACTGATTCTCATTCGGACAGGGAATTTGTTTGTGAGTCCTGGCATCAATCAAGGGATCCTACCTCGCAGGAACATGACACCCTTCTTTCTCGAGGTGCAGGTGCGGGGAGGCCTGATTTCATTTCTTGGTTCAAACAAAAGGTAATGTCCAATTTAGCTCCCATGTTCGTTCGATTAATATAACGACATATCATGCTTGAGCTTGCAGGCCCAGACTGACTCGTCCATGAGTGAGGAGTTGAGATAGGTTGCAGGCGGCTATGACATTAGGGTGCAGTCATTTACCAGTTATGACATGAATGGATATCACTTCCACACAACAAGATATGAGCAGACTCGGCCCAAACGGAAAACCACAAATAGCGGAGTTTGCACGCCCGACACTGATGGCCTCAACTATCATGGTAGAGTTGAGGAAATCTATGAACTCTCATTTCATGGTCACAAACATAAACCTGTCGTGTTCAAATACCACTGGTTTAATCCTCGAGAAATGAGACGGACCCCTCATCTTGGGCTAGTCGAGATTCGAGAAGATTCTGTCTATCCAGGAAAAGATGTATACATTGTGGCTCAACAGGCCATGTAGGTGTACTATACGCGATATGCCAACCAAGACAAAGCGGATCTTAAGGGTTGGGTTGTTGTGCACTAGGTGTCTCCACATGGTAAACTACCTGCCCCAAACGATGATGATTATAACTTCAACACAAACACATATGATGGATAGTTCTATCAAGAAGATGGGCTACCAGGCACGTTTGAGATAGTCTTACCCAAAGCGATCAAAATGGAAGTAGACAATGAAACGGAGGATGACGAGGTTGATGGAGATGTGGTGCAAAATGCCAAGGACATAGAAATGCTTGACCGATTAAGGCTAGGCAATGACGACAAAGACAAAATAGAACCTTTAGATAGTGTTGCCCATTTGGACAATTTTGACAGTGATGACGACACCTATGATCCTAATCATGAAGATTATTCCTAATACATGTAATACTATGTTTGTTTTAGTTTGTGTTTTCTTTATTTATTTTGAATCTATTTCTAATATATATACTAATAAGTCTTATTCATTCTTTGTGATTGCAGGTGATGGCGAGCAGCCGTCCACGACATGAGACGGCCTCCCTTTACAGGAGACCACGCCCTCCCATTTTAGATGAGGGGTTGGGGTTAGGGGTAGCATCCATAGGAGGTCAGAGGAGGAGGACCAGGAGTTAGCAGGAGGCAGCAGACTCCTTCCCCGCCACCTTCAGACGAGGTGATGGAGGAGGAGCACGTGACGACCATGCTCGAGGACGAGGTCAAGGACGAGGATGTCCGACAGACCGAGGACTGAGGCAGCCGAGGATGAGGCGGCCGAGGACTGAGGCCACCGAGGACGATAGTTCTGCTACCCCTGACTGTATACCAACGAGGTCCCACGAGCCTCCCTCAACCTTCGCTTCCTCGCAACCGGGCACTGATTCGCCCTATGGCAAAGAGGTAAGTAACTATAGATGTTATCACAACTACTTCATATGATAATGTTGGAAATTAAAAGAGGAACTGATAAATTTTCTTAATCACTTGTGCAGGGCCTGGTTGGTTTTGTCGGGTACTCCTGCACACTCCCCCGAGAGCATCCTTGGTGTTTTGTGCAGGAAATGGTACCCCGGCCTTGTGAACGTGTCTAAGGACGTGCGGGAGCTGGCCTACACGTGGGACAAGTACCAGTTGGCCCCTGACAACAGGTACCGCAACAAGCAGGAGCGGGTACTGGTGGAGTTTTGGGTAAGTCTCTCTCGCACAACATTTTCATTAGGCAAGTCTTTTATTGAAATAATGAATGGATACATCGGTTTTGTATGCAGAGGTATTTCAAGCCAGAAGAAGGACTTGAGGCCCAAGGCAGATCAGGCGGCTACCGCCGCCTATAGGAAGTACCTCACCGACATGCACCATGAGGCGCACGTGCAGGCCCATAGAGACTACTACGCCGTGGTGTTGAAGCAGTCCATCAGCAAGCCTGATGCAAGATAGGTGGAGCTGTCCCGGGCCTAGTACCTTGAGGTAGACGAAAAACATTAATAATGATTCATTTTGAGATTAAGTCAGTTTAATTTTATCCTTTTCTATGTCAAATAATTGATGACTTGTAGGTGATTCCCTAGTGGTGCCGATCCCACTCCGTGTGCTGGGAGATGATCGTGGACAGGTGGTTGTCCAACGACTTCACTGAGAACCACGCAAGGCAGCGGGACCAGTGTCTGCTGAGGCAAGGTGCTACTCACCATCAAGGCAGCCATAGCTTCCCCACCTACAAACAAGCATATGTAAGTGATTTCTTTTATCTTATTTGACGCTGAGTTCTGCCTTATTTCTCACCATCTTGCTGTCTTACTTGTAGGAGGCTACACACCCGGGCATGGAGGTCTCGGAGTTCTCTACGTGGGCTATGTCCCACATGGGCATGGCATCTTCCTCTATCTCCTTCGACCCGTCTGCCCCACGTGAGGTGTACTCCGACCCAACCGTGCACACTAAGGTCCAAGAGTACACCTCAAAGGTGAGGGAGGTCCATGGGGAAGATTATGATGTGCGCACTGAGCCCATTGATGTAGAGACCATCATGAGGCTAGGAGGAGGCAAGAAGCATGGGCGGCTGTGGATTGCAGATGGCACAATCGACTCCACCGTTGTTCCCTCTCTCGACGTGCTCTGAGCATGGAGCACAAGCTCTAGCTAGCCCATATGCCCATGGCCTACTCCATCACTACAGCGGGTCGACGCTCTTGAGGTATGTCCTATTTTACTCGTCGTACGTTCATCTTTGCACACCTAAGTTTCATTTGCATTACTAAAACATTGAAGTTTGTATTGCAGGCCAAGCTACAGGCCCAGAAGCTCATGGTCGAGGCTCAGAGTGCGCAGCTATTGGCCCAGAGGGAAGCGTTCGTGGCCCAAGAGAGGAGGATGCAAGAAATGGAGGCCTTCATGCGGAGTGTCCAGCAAGGGGGTGTACCTTTGCCATTGGCAGCTCCTCCACCGCCTACTCCTACAGCCACTCCTGTAAGTATGAAAGTTCACTCTTACTAGATGCTTCCTTGACATACAACCATGGTTGACATACAAACTTACTAGATGCTTGACGTAGAAACTTACTAGGTGCTTGACATAGAAACTTACTACATGCTTGCACTAGCTATGACATACAACCATGCTTGACATTCTCAATTTACTAGATGCTTGACATAGAAACTTACTAGATGCTTGCACTAGCTATGACATACACCAATGCTTCACATAGAAACTTACTAGATGAATCTCACACATGCAAACTCTTATCCTTTTTGCAGCTTTCATCGGTGGGTTCGAATAACCCCGCTCATGCATCACCGAATGATGGAGCCTTTGCTTCACCATCGTGTCATAGGCCGCTATTTTGAGGAGTTGTGCTTCATCATGTGCTTGGAATTGAGCTTCACTTGTGGTTGTGACTTGTGCTTGGACTTGATGGATTGTGGTTGTGAATTTGTGACTTGTGGTTGTGATATTTGACTTGTGGTTGCGATATGTTGTTATTTGAGTTGTGGTTGTGATATAATGTGTGAAAATGGTTTCGTTGTGATATATATGTGATTATTGTGATGCTTGTGATGTATATGTGGTATGTGATATATATTTAAACTGTTTGTGTCAGTGGAATGCAAAAAAACAAAAAAAATTGCAATTTCGGTTGATTTGCCGAGTGCAATGGTCATGGCACTCGGCAAAGCTAGGAAACTTTGCTGAGTGCCAGGACATTGCACTTGGCAAAGATTTTTTTTTAAAAAAAAGCAAAAAATCTTTGTCGAGTGCCAAGCTGGGGAGGCACTCGGCAAAGAGCTTTTTTAAAAAAAATAAAAAATGTCTTTGCCGAGTGCCTTGCCGCCGCGGCACTCGGCAAAGAGTTTTTGAAAAAAAAATGTCTTTGCCGAGTGCCCTAACTGTCAGCACTTAGCAAAGGTGTCGTCAACAGAGCAACGCCATTGACGGTTGCTTTTCTTTGCCGAGTGTCACCGTTGGCACTCGGAAAAGGCTTTGCCGAGTGCCCGACAAATGGCCCTCGACAAAAGCCTCTTTGCCGTTAAATTTTTTCCGAGGGCTCTTTGCCGAGGGCGGCGCTCGGCAAAGCCTTTGTCGAGGGCTTTTGGGCCTTTGCCGAGTGCCCTAGGCCCTCGGCAAAGAGGGCGCCTCCAGTAGTGGAGGAGTGCATGGGAGGGCATGAGAATGTTCTAGCAAAGGGCGGCGAGTTCATCACAGTGCTTTGGGCGATGGCCACACATGCTGGCATAAGCCGACCAGCCGACACGCCGCCGGTGGAAGTCACGATCGAACGCATCAAGGGAACAACGACACCGCATGTTGATGTTTCTGTGTAAGGACAAAAGAAGGATAGATTCTGGCATGATTCATCTGCATTTCGGCATTTGTATTTGTTGTGTCATAGATATATATGTATCTTTTGCTTATACTTTGGTGTCGTTCCCTTAGAAAAGTTTGCTTGATTATTATTGCATGTACACATATTTATATGGTTGATCGATTGAGTTTGCTTATCGACACCTTAATTTTAGTCTCATTGAGGTTTCTGAAGGAGTCGCGACACTTAGGTGGCTCGCGTTATGTCCCACTGGTGGCAATCTAGGGTTCTACGTCCCCTTCTTTGCTGGTCCCTCTTGCCAGAGATCACGTTTGTGTCCAAGCCAAACCTCCGTTTCGGAGCCCCAACCTAAACTGTGCTAGTCTGTAGCTCTGTCACCGGCGGGGTCTTCATGTTTGCTTGTGGTGCTTGGGCTCCCTTGTCCGGCCACCATGGACAAGGTGGAAGGTCTGATGGAGAACTTGCGGTTGTCGGAGAACAGAGAGAAAGGAATCAAGGTGTTGGGGCGCGTCCACTACTACAGTAAGCATTTGTAGGGGCGGCTGAAGATGATTTGTAGAGGCGATTTTGCCAGCCGCCCCTACCACACCGTCTCTACAAATCAAGGGTTTGTAGGGGTGGTTCTCAAGCCGCCTCTACATGTGTCACCAGCTGCCCCAACAACTGTATTTGTAGGGGCGGTTGATAACACTAGCCGCCCCTATAATTCCTATTTGTAGGGGCGATTCACTCTAGGACCGTCCCTATAGTATATTTTCACACCCAAAAAAATTGAAATTTAAAAATTTAAATATGACCAAAACATATATACATATATATATATATAATATAATTCACAAGGACATTATATCAACAACTAATTGACAAGACGATATATGCATTACAAACCCATAATAATTTAAATTACTTCATTACAAACGCATTCATTACAAACACATAATAGTTTAAATTTGTTCATTACAAATCATAATAATTTAGATTAGTTTATTATTACAACTAACAGTAATTTAACTTCCTAGAATTTTCTAACGTCGTACCATGTACTCGGAGAAGTGCAGATCATTCATTTTATATGCCAAAATATCACTGATATAGCGCAATGTTTTTACTAGTGCACTCTCCCTTGCTTCACATGGTCTACTGAAGATGATCAGTATTGGTCGAGAATCTTCACTCCTAGTCACAAGAATTTTTCCTAGATTCTCTCTAAAGTGAGAACAGGGCCACCATATTCCCATTTATAACGACCCAAGTGATACATTGGCCTGGTTTAAAATGGCTTCAAAGCTACAACTTACTTATGTTACGTCGTTCTCTTGAATCTGCAAGTGTTGGGAAAAATGTGGTTATCAGAACCATGCATATATATAGACATAACAATTAATCTAGATATAAGTTATGAGATTGACCACATCATTCATGTTGTCCTTAGCAAGCTATGCACAAAATAGTCCAATATCGTGGTGGAGGCCCACATTCAAAGCAGCAATTCTCATGGAGGAGTATATAGGAATATTGTACCCAATATTTTGAAGCACCCTTAAACATGCTTGTACAACATATTTTTGCGCACTAATGTCATGAGGTTGACCGCTGCTTGTCCTATCGATGTATAAAATCATACCTTGTTGGTTACCCGCCCTAGCGAGAATAGAAAATCCAATTCGACATTGCTTGAGTCAACCATCTATAGGGAATGTACCAACATTGAGGAAATCAACCCCGAAATTTGAGAGTGTCTCTCTAAACTATGGTATAGGATGAATTGTCTACATTTAAGAATTATATATATCAGAATAAAATATCTACAGAGGTGTCTTTAAAATATGTTACTTACTATGCTTGGATATGGTTGGTTTACCCTCCCCAATGCTGGTTGGAAGCCCAAATCATATACATAATTATTTGGCAGATCCGGCGAAGGGAGTTCGGCCATATCTTCTCCTAAATTTATGTCAAGGAAAACCGTTATAGTAGAGGGACAGGAGAGTAGAGGAGTAGGAGTAGTAGGAACAGAGGATAGGAGAGGAGAAGAGTAGAAGTAGTAGGACTAGGAGAGAAGGGTCTACAAAGCAGCATCAGTATTATTAATAGATAATGTTGCATTACAACCAAAATATCGCTGCCAACATAAATTAGTGTTATCCAAACTAATAGGCCTCAGACACCATAATTAAATCATCATACAATTGTGTTATCCAACTACATCAACCATCTAATTGTGTCATCATAGGCCTAAGTATTGCAGTTGTATTGGCAGCTCATGGAAAGCCTCATCTAAAGTCCAAACACCATCACCAACAGACTAATAATCACCACATTCTTACAAGAACCACTCTTACCACTATGAGGGGATGCTTTCACCATAATCAGTTGGGACCAGATTCGGAGAGGTAGTTGCTGCTCCAACATAGGCATTGAAATATCTAAGTGTATGGTCATAGTTGTTGTACTTCTTGTATATAGCATTTTTGAACCCAAGCACATGTTCACTAGCCTCATGCCAAGACATGTAAATCCCAAATTTCTTCCCGTTGAAAATAACATAGCAAGGGTCCATTTCCTAGTGGAAGTGAAGAAAATAGTCATAAATCAAGTTCAAACTAACTCACAAAACGAGTAGTAATAGTAGTAGTAGAGGTAGAGGCCTTAGAAACATGTCAATCATCATTTGATAAAGAACTTAGAGCATAAAAGTATCATAAACACAATGAGCATATATAAAAACAGTGAGCATATAGAAAAAGACAGTAAAGGCGGCTAGTAATGATGTCGAGTTCCTCATAAGTTCATGATCATCAGCTCATATTCTTGATAATTTCTAGAGTTATACAATTTCATCATTGGCAAAAGAGAGAGGAGAGGAGAGGAGAGTTGGACAATTTCATCATTAGAAAATATTTGGATAAAAACGAGTAGTAGCAGTAGTAGAGGTCTCAGAAATATGGCAATCATCATTTGATCATGAACTTAGAGCAACACGGCATCATAACAGAGAAGAGAGGAGAAGGTAATGTAGGGGCGGCTGGTAATGATGCCAAGTTACTCACAAGTTCTTGATCATCAGCTCATATTCCATATAATGTATGGACTTACAATTTCATCATCGGCAAAACAAAAGAGAGAAGAGGAGGATTTGGCAAAAAAAGCAACAGTTGCTTAGCAAACATAGAGCAGCAGCTCATGGCAAAAATAGCTCCCGCTTCTTGCTGCAAAAAAAACAAAAAATCAACGGGGCACAGGATCAGTCAGTGCTCTCAGAGTTCCCAAAAGAAAGCAAGCACCATGGGGTTGAAACTGAAATGATTAAACCAAACGCCTATAGTTCAAATTCACCATTCTAATTCCACCGCGATTCTTGCTGATTCTACTAGAAGTCTAGAAACAATCAAGACAACACAGCACAAAAATTATATTGCTAACTGAAATTACTAACTGATATTGCAATCAGCAAGCTAACTGAAAGCACATCAAAATTAAAAACTGAGATTACTAACAAATAGAAGACAGAAAATACAATTGAAAATGACAACATAGCTACCAAAAACTAAAAGTAACTGATATTACAAAACTGCAAGCTAACTGAAAGCACATTGAAATTATAAACTAAAAATACTAACAAATACAAAAAAGAAAATAAAACTGAAATACTACGTGAAATTGCAATTTCTGAACTAAAGTTACTAACTGTAATTGCAAACTAAAATTGAAAACTAAAAGTCTACCGTGCAATTAGAATCTAAAATTAAAAAATAAAATTACTAACTACAATTGCTAACTAAAACTGAAAACTAAAAATAGCACTACCTGAAATTAGAAACTAAAAATACAAAATGAAATTACTAACTGCAATTGCTCACTAAAATTGATAACTAAAATTGATAACTGCAGTTACAATACAAAACACCAAGCAGCTGCAAAAAAGCTAGGAGAACATGGCATAAAGCTAGTTTCCATGTATTATGTCTCAGGTAGCTTGCAGTATCAGTTGAACCTAAGCATCATAAGGGATACATCCAAGCACCAGCAAAACAATTATCTAACAGTAATATATTTATACGACATCCCAACTCCTCCCTATACTGTATCATTTGAAACTGTATACTCACAAAAAAAAGATAAGATGTAGTATGCCCATGGGGTAAATTAATTCTCAACTGTAACATTTGAAACTGTAAGTATTCTCCATAAAGTGATTATCTCCGGCACATCATTTTTTGTACAGCAGATAAACAAGACTTTTTAGTTCTAAATTTTAAATTTTGATGTTACTGCAACATAAATAAATACACAAGTCTAGTAAACAATTGCTCACTAGTACGATCACAAAAATAGAAGCATATGAACCATATAACTTATCACCAAAGATCCAAATTGTTCGACTAGAGCAACTGCATCCATGAAGATACACTATATAAATGTCTCAATAAGCTTTGTAGTACTAATTTGTCAAACACACAAGATGGAATACACCCAAGCAGAGACCGAACACCTGACAGAGTTTACTACAACCTAACAAAGCTGCTAGCAGCTCATACCTAGAGCAGGCACTTTCAGTGCTTGTTAGCACTGGTGATTCTGAGAAATATGAAACATAACAAGCAACTATCGTACTGTCTAGATTTTCAAAAGAGCCAATAACAATCACTTCCTTATGGTCCATGTCTTAAGTTACCAATTTATGGCTTAATTCATTAACACGAAAGACCACATTACAATCTTGATGAATGTCAACCGCAGCAATCATATCAATGGCTACCACCGCAACAATCAAATCAAAAAACAAAACATGAAACTATCATATCCAAAAAAAGGGTGGTGGACACCGGTACCAGAGCCGCTGGGGGAGGGAGCAGGGACGCTGGGGCGCACCAGCACCAGGGGCCGTTGGCGGAGGGAGCGCGGACACCAAAGCGCACGGCGGGTACCAGAGCCACCGGGGAGGGAGCAGGGACGCCGAGGCGCACCGGCACCGGGGCCACCGGCGGAGGGACAACACACGGGCACCAGGGCACCAAGGCCGCCGATGGGAGGGAGCACGGGCACCGGCAGCGGAAACCCTAGGTACCGTGGGATGGGGAACGGCGGCGGAAACCCTAGCCGCCGGGGGTCATTTGTAAGGGCGGCTCCTGAGTTAGCCGCCCCTACAAATATTTTTCAATTTATTGTAATTACTAATTCTGTAATTCATTCATATATAAAGAACATAATGTAAATTTATATATTAGTTTTTTTATTATTCTATATATATATAAATGTGTATATAAACAATTTGATTATATATATAGATATAATTCTATATTTTCTTCTTTACAAAAATAGTATTTTAAAAATTGAAAATTTGAATTTCAACACAACTAATAGAATTTTAGGACACTAAATGACCTCAAATGAAAATTATGTAAGCATTAAAGTTTTAGAACTCATCAAGATGTACAACTTATATTCTGGTCATCTTTTCATTTCACAAAATTTGAAAAGTTCAAATTTTGAATTTCAAGAAATGACAACTTCAAACAAGATTTTGAAACCTTAAATGATTTCAAATAAGAAAGTCATCAAAATAAAAGTTGTTGAACACATCACTATCTACAACTTTTATTTTGGTCATCTTTTCATTTGACTAAATTTGAACAGTTTAAATTTTGAATTTAAATAAATGACAACTTCAAACAAGATTTTGAAACCTTAAATGATTTCAACTAGAAAAGTCGTGGACATAAAAGTTGTTGAACTCATCACTATCTACAACTTTTATTTTGATCATTTCGTCATTTAACAAAGTACTAGTAAACATTGTTCACAAATCCACATATCACTCATAGTTTAATAAACTATATGAGAGACATGTTGATTTGTGAACAATGTTTACTATCACCTTGTCAGATGAAGAAATGACCAAAATAAAAGTTGTTGATCTTGATGAGTTATACAACTTTGGTATTCATTACTTTTTCGTCTAAAATCATTTGGTGTTTCAAAATCTTGTTAGAACTTGTAATTTTTTTAAATTTTAAATTTTGAATTGCTCAAACTTTGTCAAATGAAAAGAATGACCAAATCAACACACTAACTTGATAGAGCATGATTTTAGAAAATTTTAGGAAAAATAATAATCACATTTGAAGTTAGTATGAGGGAGAAAGACTAGTTACAAATTTTACCCAGAGATTAAAAAGAAAAAATCACAACTGTCCATGATGATCAATGATGAACAAGTGTGATTTCTCTTTTTAATCTGTGGCTGAAACTTGTAACTAGTTTTTGTCCGTCATATTAACTCCAAATGTGATGGTTTTTTTCCTAAAATTTTCTAAAATCATGCTCTATCATTTTAGTCTGGTCATCTATCTTTGTCACTAATTTTGGACAATTCAAATTTTAAATTTCAAAAATGACAACTTCAAACCTGATTTTCAATCACTAAGTGATTTCAGCTGTAAAGGTGATGAATATAAAAGTTGTATTACTCGTCAAGATCTCCAACTTTTCTTTTGGGCATTTCTTCATTTGACAAAGTGTTAGTAAATATTGTTCACAAATCCACATATCACTCATAGTTTCATAAACTATACGAGAGACATGTTGACTTATGAACAATGTTTACTATCACTTTGTCACATGAAGAAATAACCAAAATAAAAGTTGTAGATCTTGATGAGTTATACAACTTTTGTATTCATCACTTTTTCATCTGAAATCATTTGGTGTTTTAAAATCTTGTTAGAACTTGTCATTTTTTAAATTTAAAAAATTTGAATTGCTTAAACTTTGTCAAACGAAAAGAATGACCAAATCAACACAGTAACTTGATAGGGCATGATTTTAGAAAATTTTAGGGAAAAAATAATCACATTTGAAGTTAGTATGAGGGAGAAAGACTAATTACAAATTTTACCAAGAGATTAAAAAGAAAAATCACAATTGTTCATGATGATCAATGATGAACAAGTATGATTTCTCTTTTTAATCTGTGGTTGAAACTTGTAACTAGTTTTTGTCCCTCATACTAACTCCAAATGTGATGGTTTTTTTCCTAAAATGTTCTAAAATCATGCTCTATCATTTTGGTCTGGTCATTTATCTTTGTCACTATTTTTGGACAATTCAAATTTTGAATTTCAGAAAATGACAACTCCAAACCTGATTTTCAACCACTAAATGATTTCAGCTGTAAAGGTGATGAATCTAAAAGTTGTATTACTTGTCAAGATCTCCAACTTTTATTTTGGTCATTTCGTCATTTAACAAAGTGTTAGTAAACATTGTTTATAAATCCACATATGACTCATAGTTTCATAAACTATACTGAAAGACATGTTGATTTCTGAACAATGTTTACTATCACTTTGTCAGATGAAGAAATGACCAAAATAAAAGTTGTAGATCTTGATGAGTTATACAACTTTGGTATTCTTCACTTTTTCATCTGAAATCATTTGGTGTTTCAAAATCTTGTTAGAACATGTCATTTTTTTAAATTTAAAAATTTGAATTGCTCAAACTTTGTCAAACGAAAAGAATGACCAAATCAACACAGCAACTTGATAGGGCATGATTTGCAAAGGGTAGTCTCACACACATGCATAAATGTAGTCTCACACACATACATAAATATATAGTCTCACACACATACATAAATATATAGTCTCACACACATGCATAATTGAAGTCTTACAAACACACACACACTTACACAAACACTCCACGTTCATCAACTAGCTAGCCCGCTGTAACAACTTTTCCCTTGACATATTTTTATTCCTATGGCAATATGTCTTTGGGTAGGTTCTTTTCCACAACACTGATCTTCTTAGGAAAGTGTGTGAATAGCGACATCTCATCATAGTTATTGTAAGCTTCAACATCATCCACGCCATCAACTCCGATAACAGTGCTATTTCCTAGAGGCAACCACGTGCTTTGTCTTCTTCTTTAGGGGGAGGTTACTTTGTGGGTCAGGCATATAGAAAACTTGTGTGACACATGAAGCAAGCACCCAAGGGTCATCTTGGTAGCCTAGATTCTCGAGGTGTGCTTCTATCTCTATTTCTTGAAAGGTCATCTTGGCAGATACTGAAAGAAGATCGATTGTTTTTTGAAAGGTACGTCTTCGACAGGAGGTGTGCTTCTATCTCTATTCATCCCATATGGATTCTTCTTTCCATAGACGATGGTATATTTTTCACCATTCTATACACGTGTTCTCCGTTATGACGTCTCTTCGGAGGGGGTTCAATCTCCAGGGTGTTGTCATAAAATCTAAAGAACAATTTGCTGCAGTACTTGTGACTTGTCTTTAAGAAGCACCGGTTCCTTAGGAAAACTATGTTCTTGGATGCATCCAGGAACACCCATGTAGTACCATCCAAGCAAACTAAGCATCCTGCCTTCCCTTTGATCTGTCTAGACAAAGCAAACAATGCGGGGTAATCATTGGTAGTAACAAATATTATTGCTCTACATATGAAGTCCTCCTTTCGGAACGCATCGTATATCAGCTCCCCATGCCTCCATAGTGTCGGGTACCATAAAAAGGGGTCCCCTGAGTGAAAACCAAAAAAATCGCTTAGACCCTGTCAAAATCAAAGCCAAGAGACAACTATTGGCTAACCTCTGGCCTTGTCTAAGGCTACCGATTCTCTGCCTCGCTCGAGGCCTCGCACGAAAGGCCTCGGATGGCCTATCGATTCTCCGCCTCGCTCGAGGCCTCACACGAAAGGCCTCGGATGGCCTACCGATTCTCCGCCTTGCTCGAGGCCTCGCACGAAAGGCCTCGGGCAGGCTACCGATTCTTTGCCTCGCTTGAGGCCTCGCACATAAGGCCTCGGACGAGTAACTAATTCTCCGTCTCACCCGAGGCTAGCTCGGCAAACAGCCCTGCTGCCTCCGCCTCGACCGATCTCCCTGATAGAACGTCACGTCCAATTAATGCGACCAACCACTCCCACGACATCAGCCGGACGATGGCTCGACACAGTAGAGCGGCCGATGAGACGAGAAGTCGCATCAGCACCATGCCATCTGGGACAGGATGGGGCAGGGGTTACCGGCCGCTGTGCTCGATACTGTGCCCACGACCAATGCCCGCACTACACTGTGCTACCTAACCCCTGCTCCAGGAACAATGCGGCATGGGGAGTCAGGTCTAGGGTCGCTGTAGCCTCAGAATCAGTGTGTAGGACCAACTACTCCCTTCGGGCCTTGGCAATCCACTTTTGGGTCTTAGTAGCCTCAGGATTCACACCCGTCGAGCCCCTCCACGATGGCTCGGCCTTGGCACCAACTGAGCCTTAGCTTTTTACACTACCAGCACACAGCGACCGGCATGTCGTCCGCCATGCCCTGCATTAAGCTATCACTAGAGCTCCCACATCGCACAGAATCGGGTGTGATCGGTGCGTCACTCTAGTGCTTCAAGGACAAAGACCGCTCCGTCGACCATGCCACCACAGTGACAAGCTACAGGGCATGGAAATGCCACCTTCGCTCATAGGATACCACGTAGCGAACGCATGTGTCACCCCTATCCCCCTTCAACTATAAAAGGGAGAGATTAGGGCTATTTCTAGGGGGACACACACGGATAGATGCAGACAGGCACAGACTCACTCACTCACGCAAGCGACACTCTATAACACACATGCTTCCCCGCTACCTAAGATCAACATCTCAAGCAATTCACACCGCTCCACGCAGAGACCTGGGACTAGCTCCCTCTCTCGCCCTACTTGTAACCCCCTACTACAAGCACTTCGGTGCAAGGAATACAAGATCGATCTCGCAGACTGGACGTAGGGCACCTATTGCCTGAACCAGTATAAATCTTGTGTCTTTTGCATCAACATCCGGGATTAGGGGCACGCAGTACATTTTCACTAGTTGGTTGAGGGCTCGCCGGTCCAAAACACCGACAGTTGGTGCGCCAGGTAGGGGTGCTATTGTGTGTCATCTTTGTCATCCCGACAAGTTCCAGATGGCAGACCCCATGCGATCACTGCGTCTCAACACGATAATCTAGTTCAGGAGCCTAGAGTTCATGTCTCTAGGACATGAGTACGATATGGTACTCCTCTCACCCAGAGCCCCACCGACCATCAAGGATGTCACGCCCTAGCAGCCTAGGCGCAGGCGGTGCCTAGGCCACCGCTCTCATCGTGCTCGCCAGGTACGACATGGGTGGGACCACCCTGACCCCGCGCAAGCTTAGGGTGATGCGCTGTGCTCCGCCAATATCCCATGCCCAGCTGTTGGCACAAGGTCCCTAGTTGGGGACCTATCTAGCCTGAGCCTAGACAGGGGAAAGGTGCCTGTGGTGCACAGCGATGCCCCATCATCAAGCTTTGCCCCGCCACCTCCTGAGGAGTTGACTCTAGTGGAGCAAAGCCCGGCGATGGCACCATCCCTGTACCCCTTCGGGTTAAGGAATGTTGTCGCCACCTATGCTTCTACCTACGCTTCGCTCACGCGGACCCTCAGGACGCACACGGCCTCGACCTCGATGCCATGACCTTGACCCATACCCACGCTGACTCCTCGAAGGAGGACGAGGTGTGGGCCGAAGCAGATTTCTCTAGGCTCCATAACCCTAAAGCCATGCGCCGCTTCCTGGCCTCGAGCGACTACTGCTTCGACTACTCCAACTCTGATGACAAAGGCACTTATGACCCCACTCATGAGTGCTTCCACGTCGAGCTTGGGATGCCAAGCATGGGCAATGAGGATGAAGGGGTAGGTTCTTGCTCCCCGCCCCCCAAAGGGGTGGGCGGCACTGCACCACCACACAGTTGAGCCCCGAGCAGTGTGGAACGAGAACCTTGCCCCTGGACAACTTCAATGCCCAGACCTAGAGCAGCTCCGTGAGATTCAGGCCAAGGTCAAACAAGACTGACTCCTTCTGCAGCAGCTCCTGAGACACTCTCAAGCAGGAGCAGCGGGGTCATAATGATGGTGGAGCAGCCCAGCGGAGGGCCCGTGACATCCACTGCCGCATCAACAACTGACGAAGGGGACGATCAACCCCCTATCTTCCATCACGCTAGCTAGAATGTCATGGCGGCAGCGATGCTGCTCTGAACAATGCCTGAGCCCTCTACCACTGGAGGGGTGATGGGCCCATGGCAAGCTCTAAGACCTCCTTGAGACTGTCGCGGTGCAGCAGGATGAGAGTTCCGCCCCTCAATGGCACGAAGACGCCTTGGAACTTCCCACGGCACCACCTTGGTAGGATAGGGAGGCCTCGGTTCGTCCCTGAGCCCGCTCAGGGCATCGACAGCCAACAGGGTCCCCTCGGTGCACGACCGCCTCGGTAATCGACGTGAGGCGTAGGGCGACCACGATGTGGTCAGCAGGCGATGGCGCCACGACAACGAGGGGCCTGCCCGAGGCTACCATCCGCACCGAGGTGGCCACTATGATAGTGGGGAGGACCACAGTCCTTCTCCTGAGCCACCTGGCCCTCGAGTTTTTAGCAGAGCTATCCACGCTGCTCATTTCCTCGCTCGGTTTCGGCAACCGACCAACCTAACGAAGTACAACGGCGAGACCAATCCCAAACTTTGGCTAGCTGATTACCTGCCTGGCTTGTCATCTAGGCGGCATGGATGATGACCTGCTCATCATCCGCAACCTCCCATTATTCCTGTCAGACTTGGCATGAGCCTGGCTCAAACACCTCCCTCCCTCATAGGTCCACGACTGGCGCGATTTGGTAAGGGTCTTTGTCGGGAACTTTCAGGGCACATACATGCGCCCTGGGGACTTGTAGGACCTCAAGAGCTATCGCCAGGGGCCGGACGAGTCTCTCCGTGACTTCATCCTATGCTTCTGCAAGAAATGCATCGAGTTGCCAAGCATCGGCGACTCAGAAATTATCCAAGCTTTCCTCTCCGGCACCACCTACCGAGACCTGGTCCGAGAGTTGGGCCAGAATGTGCCAACCTTGGCGGCCACGCTCCATGACATCGCCACCAACTTTGGCTTGGGCTGAAGAGGCCATTTAGGCCATCTTCCTCGACAATGACGCCAAGGGGAAGCGGAGGGACGAGGCCCCCAGGGCCTCGGCTCCCCACCTCCCCAAGAAAAAGAAGAAGGGTCGCTAGGGGAAGCAAGAAGTCCTCGAGGCCAGCCTAGTCATGGCCGTAGAGCGTAAGAATCCCCGAGGCCCCAGAGGCCCTAGGCTCTTCGATGATATGCTTAAGAAACCCTGCCCTTACCACCAAGGCCCGATGAAGCACACCCTCAAGGAGTGCACCATGCTCTGGACATTACTACGCCAAGCTCGGGCTCCTCGATGATGATGCCAAGAAGAGGGGCACCGGCGACAGGGATAACGACAAGGACGATGGGTTCCCCAAGGTGCACAACGCCTTCATGATCTTTGGCGGGCCTTAGCGTGCCTCATGGCACGTCAGCGAAAGAGGGAGCACCAAGAGGTCTTCTCGGTGAAGGTGGCCGCTCCCTGATACCTCAACTGGTCTCGGGAGGCAATCACCTTTGATCAGGATGACCACCCCGATTATGTCCCAAACCCTAGGTAGTACCCCCTCATCGTCGACCCCATCATCGGCAACACCCTGGCTCACTAAGGTGTTGATGGATGGAGGCAGCGGCCTCAACATCCTCTACGCCAACACCCTAGAGCTCCTGGCGCTCGACCAGTCATAGCTTTGGGGTGACTGCCGCGCCTTTCCATGGCATTATGCTGGGGAAACACATGCGGCCGCTCTGGGCGCATCAACCTACCCATCTGCTTCGGTACTCCCACCAACTACCGCAAGGAGGTCCTCACCTTCGAGGTGGTTGGGTTCAAGGGAACCTACCACACCATCCTAGGGCGGCCATGCTATGCCAAGTTCATGGTAGTCCCCAACTACACCTACCTCAAGCTCAAGATGCCAGGCCCCAATGGTGTCATCACTGTCGAATCCACGTATGAGCATGCATACGACTGCGACATTGAGTGCATCGAATACGCCGAGGCTCTCGTAGAGGCCGAGACCCTCATCGTCAACCTTGACCAACTCAGGTAGCAAGGCGCCTGACTCTAAGCGTCGCACCAGGACTTTTGAGCCTACAGAGGCCGTCAAGCTCGTCCCGGTCGACCCCAACGGCTCCGACGGCTGGGCGCTGAGGATCAGCATCACCCTCGACATCAAATAGGAAGCCATGCTCGTCGACTTTCTTTGCATGAATGCTGATGTATTCACGTGGAGTCCCTCGGACATGCTAGGCATACCGAGGGAGGTCACTAAGCACGCCTTGGACATCCGGGCCAGCTCTAGGCTAGTGAAGCAGCACCTGCACCGATTCGACGAGGAAAAGCAGTAGGGCCATTAGCGAGGAGGTGTCAGAAGCTTTTGGTGGCTAGGTTCATCAAGGAAGTATCCCATCCGGAGTGGTTAGCTAATCCTGTATTAGTTAAGAAGAAAAATGGGAAGTGGAGAACGTGTGTAGACTACACCTGGTCTAAATAAAGCATGTCCAAAAGTCCCTTTCCCATTACCTCGAATCTACCAAATAATTGACTCCACTGTGGGATGTGAAACCCTATCCTTCCTTGATGCGTATTCCGGTTACCATCAGATCAAGATGAAAGAGTTTGACCAGCTCGCGACTTCTTTCATCACACCATTCGGCATGTACTGATATGTGACTATGCCATTCATCCTCAGGAAATGCAGGGGCCACATACTAGCGGTGCATGACCTAGGTCTTTGGCGAACACATCGGGCGAACCATCGAGGCCTACATGGATGACATCATGGTGAAGTCCAGGAAGGCCAGTGATCTCATCAGTGACTTGGAAATAGCCTTCAGACTGCCTCAGAGAAAAGGGCATCAAGCTCAACCCTGAAGAAGTGTGTCTTTGGGGTCCCCCGAGGCATGCTCTTGGGATTCATAGTCTCAGAGCACGGCATCGAGGCCAACTCGGAGAAGGTCTCGGCCATGACCAAATGGGACCAATTTGAGACCTCAAGGGAGTACAGAGGGTTATGGGATGCCTTGTGGCCCTAAGCCGCTTCATCTCACGCCTTGACGAAAAAGGCTTGCCTTTGTACCGCCTCTTGAGGAAATCAGAACGCTTTTCTTGGACCCCCGAAGCTGAAGAAGCCCTCGCCAAGCTAAGGCATTACTCACCAATCCTCCCATCCTAGGTACCACCGGCCAAGGGCGAGGCCCTCTAACTCTATGTCACCGCAATGACCCAAGTGGCCAACGCGGCCATGGTGGTCGAGAGGCAGGAAGAGGGGCATGCCCTACCCGTCCAATGACCTGTTTACTTCATCAGCAAAGTGCTCTCTGAGACCAAGACATGCTATCCCCACATCTAGAAGTTGATCTACGCCATAGTCTTGGCTCAACGCAAGCTGCATCACTACTTCGAGTCCCACCCGGTGACTGTGGTGTCGTCTTTCCCCCTAGGAGAGATAATCCATAACCGGGAGGCCTCGGGTAGGATAGCCAAGTGGGCTATCGAACTCATGGGGGAAGCACTATCTTTTGCGCCTTGGAAAGCAATCAAATCTCAGGTCTTGGCCAATTTCATGGCTGAGTGGACCGACACCCAACTGCCACCTGCTCAAGTCCAGGCGGAATGCTGGACCATGTACTTCGATGGGTCCCTGATGAAGACTGGGGTAGGCGTGGGTCTACTCTTCATCTCACCCCTTGGAGTGCACATGCGCTACATGATTTGGCTCCACTTCGCCACCTCCAACAACGCAGCTGAGTATGAAGCCCTCGTCAATGGCTTGTAGATCACCATCGAACTTGGAGTGTGGTGCCTTGACGTGCGGGGCGATTCACAGCACGTTGTCGATCAAGTGATGAAGGAGTCGAACTGCCTATGACCCCAAAATGGAGGCGTACTACAAGTTAGTACTGTCGCCTAGAAGACAAGTTCGACGGTCTCAATCTCAACCACATCGCACAGAAATTTAACGAAGCCACGGACAAACTAGCAAAGATGGCGTCAGCACTGGCCCCGGTCCCCCCGAACATCTTTGCCAAAGACCTCCACAAGCCTTCTGTTGACTACACCTCGGTGGTGGAAGAGGGCCCATCGGTCAAGCCCACCATAGGGCTCAAGGCCCCCTCTATCGCCGAGACCCCGTTCAGCCGAGCCCGAGGTCATGGAAGTCAATGTGGAGCCTCCCAAGGCCAACCAGGGCATGGACTGGCGAGTCCCATTCCTTGATTGCCTTGTCCGATGAGAGCTTCCCAGTAGATAGGACTGAAGCTCGATGGCTTGCTCGGCGAGCCAAGACTTATGCCCTCAGCAATGGTGAGTTGTACAAGTGAAGCCCATCTGGCATCCTCCAATGATGCATCACCACCGAGGCAGGTCAGGCCCTACTTTGGGACTTGCACGCGGGAGCCTGTGGGCACCATGCAGCGCCTCGGACGCTCGTCAGAAACATTTTCCGCCAAGGGTTCTACTGGCCAACGGCTGTTGTTGACGCCACCAAGCTCGTACACTCCTGTGAGGGATGCCTAGTACTACGCACAACAGACACATCTCTCGGCCTAAGCCCTCCAAACCATCCCCATCACATGGCCATTCACCGTGTGGGGGCTCGACATGGTTGGGCCTCTACAGAAGGCCCCTGGGGGCTACACCCATCTGCTGGTAGCAATCGATAAGTTCTCCAAGTGGATCAAGGCTCATCCGATCAATCAAATCAAGTCCTGAGCAAGCGGTGCTGTTCTTCACTAATATCATCCATAGGTTCAGGGTTCCAAACACCATCATCACCGATAATGGGACGCAGTTCACCGGCCACAAATTCTTGATGTTCTGCGATGACCACCACATCCATGTGGCCTAGGTCGGCCATGGGACATCCTAGGACAAACGGCCAAGTAGAGCAGTGCCAACGGCATGATCCTACAAGGCCTCAAGCCAAGAATATACAACCAGTTGAGGAAATTCGGCAAGAAATGGCTTGCCGAACTCCCGTCGGTCATCTGGAGCCTGAGGAACACCCCAAGCCGAGCCATGGGGTTTACACCATTCTTCCTAGTCTATGGAGCCGAGGCCATCCTCCCCACTGACTTCGAGTATGGTTCCCCAAGGCTGCAGGCCTACAATGAGCAAAGCAACCACACTGCCCGCGAGGACACCCTCGACCAACTAGAGGAAGCCCGAGATATTGCGCTATTACATTCAGCCAAGTACCAGCAGGCCCTACGATGCTATCAAGCCCGACACATTCGAAGCTGAGACCTGAAGGTGGGTGACCTGGTGCTGAGACTGAGGCAGAACAACAAGGGCTGCCACAAGCTGACCTCGCTATGGGAAGGGTCGTACATCAGTCGCCCAAGTGCTGAAGCCTAGGACCTACAAGCTAGCCAACGAAAAGGGCAAAATCCTCACCAACGCTTGGAACATAGAACAGCTACGTCGCGTTTACCCTTAAATTTCCAAGCATTGTATACATTGTTTCTCGAAATACAATAAAGAAGCATTCTTTAATTGTTCTAATTTTTGAGAAACCCCCCGAGCCCTTCGTGGGCCTCAGCGTTACGATAACACCATAAGGGAGACTTCGCTCCACCTCTATAGAGGTGCCCACCATGGGGCTCGAGCAAGACATGGCTCTGCCTCTATAGAACCAAGCCTCCCTTGGGGGCTAGAAGGGGGGACTCCCCCCCCTAAGTCCCACGCACCATATTTTAGTCGTTTTTCGAAAAAAATTCTATGCCAAACTCTCTAGCGCTGCTCTGACAAATCGATTGTAAAAGACCTAAGGACCGAAAGTCCTGTCTTAGGGCCAAAAGGCCAGCCGAGTCACGAGACGACCTACGCCTCCGGGCTACGGCACTCCCTCACCACCTTTTGCCCAAGGGGCAGCTTAGGCTTCGAGGAAGTTTTTAGCAAGAGATATGTTCAGAAATGAGACAGGAGGGCAGAGGCTCGGAAATACCATAAAATGATTAGAATGCGTAGACGCATAAGTACTTTAAAAAAGGCCTTGACAGCCACAAACGTCACGAGAATAATCCTAATTTATTTACATGGCCCCTTTGGCCCAGATCAAGGCTTAGGATCTCCTGTGTCGGTGGACGACGTCGAAGGAACCACCTCCTCTTCGAACAGCTTGGCTAGCGCCGTGCTAGGGCCCTCAGCCATCCTCCATTAGCTTCGTGACCTCCTCATCGGCCTCCTCGTCGTCCTTAGCCAGGACATAGCTGTCACTAACGGCCTCAAGGTCGACGCTGGCGTAGTGCGAGGAGACGATGGCTAGGGTGCACTTGACGCCTGTGTGCAGCACTCCCCGGAGTCACTTGCGCACCTGGCCGCTCAACGCGGTCAAGCGGCTCCTAAGGGAGCTGCCCGACTCAACCCCCTCAACCTCCAGGGCCTCGCAGACGATACGGGCGGCACTCTACAATGTGTTGTGCTCCCTGATCTCGGCCTCAAGCACCACCTGCACTACAACAGAGGCCTCAGCTGCCCTGAGAGACCTCCTTCTCCAACCCTATGCCAAAACAGGTAGGATAGGGTAAAGCGCAAAAGAAAATAAGCCAAACAGGAGCAGAGCCCTATGAGACTCACCCTCGGCTTTCTCTTTCCAGCGCTGGACCTCGACCCGAGAGGCCTCGACTTTCTCTTTCCAGCTCTGGACCTCGACCTGAGAAGCCTCGGCCGCCGTGGAAGCCTCCCTCTCCAGCTCTGCATCACGTCAGGGAGTTAGGGGTCAAACATAAGAAAAACAAATAAAACAAGGAGAATAGGACTCACCCTCGGCCTTTCCTTTCTAGACCAGAGCCTTGGTCTGGGAGGCCTCGGCCACCTTGAGGGCCTCTGCTAGGGTGCCTTTCATCAGTAGGTGTGCGCCCTGCTCCACCCCTAGCTACCCAGCGAGGGCCTTGGTAGAGGCCATCGCTTCTTCAGCCTGGGACCTAAAGGTGTTCCCGATCGCTGGCCACCTGGGTCAGCTCCTCCTCCAACTCCTTGATCTGTGCTGCCAAAGGGGCGGCCTACTCCCAAGCCATGGCCGCCTCGGCCTTCATATTAGCACAGCGAAGGTGGAGGTCCTCCACCTCCATGCTCTATGCCGATAGAAGCTCGTTGGCATTGGTGAGCGGGTCCTTCTGCTGCCGAAGCTGGTCCCAGACGTCCCTCTCTCACCAAAGGAACAACAACTTCCCAAGGGACTGGGCCTCGAGCTCCTGATAGGCAGAATGAATGTCAAGTGCTGCGAGAAAACTTGGGAAAAAGACGACACCACATGAGAAAAGAAGGCATGTACCTGGGCAACCCTAGGTAGATCGTCAGCCACGATGGATAGTGCTGTCCGCGGTGACCGCTCCGCTAGATGGTGGTATTGCTCGAAGGTGTCCCAACGCCCCCCTCGGCAGCGTCCTCGAGGGCGAACAGAGGCTCCCCCTTAGGGTCAGTCCTGGCTCCGCCACAAGACATGCGGGTGATCCCACCCGTGGGGCTCAGGTTGTACCCGCACAAGGGCCGAGCTTCCCTCGCTAGAGGTTAGAGCTGGCTGCTCCTTAGCATTGGCTACCTCAGCATCTGCCACCTCCTTCCCTCAGGAAGTATCATTGGAGGAGATCGAATGGACCTCCACTTCCCGGGGCACTCTCCTACAACGGCAGCGGGCCTTGGACCGGCAGTGGTATTGAGGCTTGCCCCACCTCCATCTCCACTTCCTAGGCCGCCGGCTTCGCCGCGCTCATGCCGGCCCCTACCACCCTAGCCTTAGTGATCTCGGGGGCTCCTGTCCCCACCACTTCAGCCTCGGGGGTCCTAGGCACCTTGGCCTCCATTGCCTCAGCCTCAAAAGTCTAGGGGGCCTCGGCCTCACCCTCAGTGGCCTCGGCAACTGAGGGTGCCTCGGCCCCATCTGACTCGCGGGCCACGGCCAAACAGGGCGTAGGCTCTTCCTCCCCCGCTTGCCTCATGGCCGCCTCGGTAGCCTCTCCCTAGGCGACTAGCTCCTTCGGGTCGGTCCTCACCATCGCCATGCCACGTTGTATGGCGGCTCGCGCCTCCACCACCCATTGGGCGGTGGAGCTAGTGCTCACCTTGAGCGCCTTATGCAGTGCCAAGATGGGCACTTCCGCCTAATGCTTCTGGCTAAAAGCAAAACTCTGACAAGGTCAGCATACGACCAAGGAATGAATGAGAGATGATGCCAACTCCACCGAAAAAACACTCACCTCGAATGGGGACGCAACCGCTTTGGCACTGCATCCCTCCTCTGCAATGGCGGTGGCGGCGGCGGTGGTGCAGCCTATATATCCGCTGGTGCCGATCGGCCCTCGCCGAACTCCAGGTGCCCCCTCGATCCTCGGCAGGGGCAGTTGCATCGCCCCTACCACCACCTGCTCCACCGTTGATCCCACCAGGCTGACGGTGCGCTTCCCTAATGCCCATACCTCGGGCGTGTCGGCCTCAGCCTCAGGGCGGGCGATCGCTGGCCCCAAGGCATCCTCTCCTCCTCCTGGAAGTGCTGGGCTGCTCGCCAACTGCCCCAAACGTTGTCCCCCTGATGTCAGGGAGATGGTCCAAGGGACCCTGCCGCACCTCAGCTCTCGTCATCTTTGCCCAAAGAGTCCTGTCAATAGTGATGGCGACGGAGACGCCTCCACCAGGAGACCGTCCTACCTATGCTGCCAGGCGGTGCTTCTCCAGCTCCTCAGGCTCAAGGATCTTCCTCTTGCACTTTGCCTCCTTGGCGTCCTTCTGCTTCTTCTGCACCTCAGCGTGTGCCCGGTTCATCCGCCCGCCGCTCGGCGTCCTCGGGAACAGGGTGGTGGGGAGGCTTGCACATCCCTCATCCCCTACTAGGAATAGGTGAACACAAATATGGGAATAGGAAACAGTGAGGAACGAGGAGGCCTCAGGGGCCGCAGCAGCGCGTGCCTTACCAGAGATAGGTACCCCCACGATGGGCACATCGCGAATGGGGTTCAGACCACCAATCCTCAGCCGCCCCTCCACCGTCTCTCTCACCCGACATAGAATCTCCTCATCGGAGAGGGCGACGGTCGACATCTAGATGCCCTCGATCGGCTCATCCAGTCTCATGTCAAACAGGCGCCGCCGCTGAGCCATTAGCGGCAGCACCCTTCGGTGGTGGAAGGCCGCCACAACCATAGCTGCTGTAAGGCTGCGGCTGCATAGCCTCTCTAGCCCCTCCAAGAGCGGCTGCAGCTTGGGCTAGTCGGCCAGTGGGATGCAGGTACCTCCACTTCTCCGGCTGGCTCTCCATGATCCGCCTGGTGTAGGGGGGAAGTCCATCGTCGTCGTTGCGAAGGTAGAACCATCTGGTGTACCAGCGGTGATTGGATGACGTGAGCTGGGCCGGGATGTAAAGGTGCTGCTGGTCTTGGCACACTTGGAGAGTGCAGCCGCTGGCCCTCATCACCTTCCTCATGCCCGTCAGCTTGGTGGTATGCCCCACCCGGAAGAGGTGGAGCCACAGCTCCCAATGGGGGGCAATGCCCAAGTACCCTTCGCAGATGGCGACGAAGATGACCGCCTGCGTGATGGAGTTGGGGTTGAAGTTGTGAAGCTCTACGCCGTAGTAATGTGGGAGCGCAAACATGAACCGGTCCGCCGGGAGGCCAAGACCACGCTCGTGGAAAGACACAAAGCTCACGATGTACCCATCGCATGGCCTCGGCTCCGGCTCGCCGACGGAGCAATCCACTCTGGCCTATTGGGGTCGGTAACCGAGCAGGAGAAGGCTGTCGTCGATGAGTGACTGTAGCGTCTCCACAGACACGTCGGACGGACCCCAAGGATCCGCCGGGAGGATAACAGGGCCGCCGGCCATTGCACGATGGAGAATGCAGCGACTGGCGGTAAACCTTGCTCTACCTCTCCCTCTCTCTCTCTCTCTCACCCTTCTCCCTTCTTCTCCCCGGCGCTCTCTGTTCCTAGCAATGGCTCGAGGGCAGCAAAGGCAAATGCAGGCAAGGTAAGGAGGGGAGGGGCGAGGCTCGTTGCATATTTATGCAGGAAGGGGGCGAAGTGGATGGGCGACTGAAATAGGGGAAGTTTTCCTCAAATCTGATACAGTTAATCTAGATCCAATTTTACTGCCCACGCGCCCACCTTTTCCTTATTAATCGCACACATAGTTATGTCCCATCCGCTGACAACGTGTCGCGTCTAACCGCAGCAGCGGTAGGCGCTGTTCTGCCTCCCCGAGAAAACTGCCTCAAAAGGCGCACCTGCCGTTGTTAGCCGATGGGAGGGGAATATCCCCCATCCGATTCCTTTCAGATGAAGGAACTGGGTACCGAGCTCGTTATGGTCCAGGGGTTCGAAGGCTGGGCCCCCAAGGGTCTCGACAGCCGCCCCAAGACAACAGAGTCAGGGACAACTATGGGTGAGCCTATACATGGCCGAGGCCCGATCAAGCGATTGCTCAGGATGCCCTAAGTCATGTCTGAGACTGGCAGGGAGGTCTCCGAATGGGATCCCACCGTAGGGAGGCATCGAGCACCCGGGGCTAATCGAACGACCCTGGGACCCACTAGAGAAGCCATCTGGTACTTTTGGAGTGCGTCTCTAGACTACTAGCCGACCCCTATCGAATGGGGCATGGGCCTCCACTCAGACTTACCCGATAACAGCTCACTAGAAGTGTCACCGCTCAGTGCCCACCGAGGGTAATCTGGCATATTTCACCCCTCCTTCCGAACAAAAAGGATGTGCGAGGGTCGCACAAAAAGCCAGGGGAACTCCTAATCGCCCTCTCACTCTATGCAGAGGCTCGAGGGCTCTTCCTACAACCTTGCCAAGACCCTAGCGACCTAGGCCCGCACTCGAGGGCATGGCAAACAACCCCTCCTTCCAAACGAAAAGGATGCGCGAGGGTCGCACAAAAAGCTAGGGGAACTCTTGATCGCCCTCTTGCTCCGTGTAGAGGCTCGAGGGCTCTTCCTGCAACCTTGCCGAGACCCAGTGACCCAGGCTTGCACTGGAGGGCTTGGCAAACAACCCCTCCTTCTGAACAAAAAGGATGCACCCAGGATGAAGACAAGCAACCCAAGCTCGCACTCGGAGGCTCGAAAAAACACGATAAAGGGCATCGATCCCGTTACGGTCCAGGGGTTCAAAGGCTAGGCCCCCAAAGGTTTCAACAGTCACCCCTAGGACAAACAGAGTTAGGGATGACTATGGGCGAGCCCATACATGGCCAAGGCCCAAGCAAGCAAATGCTTGGGATGCCCTAAATCATGTCTAAGACCGGCAGGGAAGTCTCTGAATGGGATCCCACCGCAGGGAGGCACCGAGCCCTCGGGTCCCATCGAATGACCCTGGGACCCACTAGAGAAGTGCTCTGGTACTTTTGGAGTGCGTCTCTCATGGGCCTCCACTTGAACTTACCCGATAACAGCTCACCGGAGGTGTCACTGCTCGCACCCACCGAGGGTAGCCTGGCATCCTCCACCCCTCCTTCTGAATGAAAAAGATGCCTGAGGGTTACACAAAAAAGATAGGGAAACTCCTGATCACCCTCTTGCTCCACGCAGAGGCTCGGGGGCCCTTCCTGCAACCAAGCCGAAGACCCAGCGACCTGAACTCGCACTCATGGGCTCGGCTAATGCAATGAAACCCCTCGCATGACGTGAGAAAAGCCCCTGGAGGAATAAATCCACTCCTCAAGGGCCTTGGGGCTACACCCGGTAGGTGCGCTCGCGCGCACCCATCGAGACCTCTAGTACGAAAACACCATCCCGCCAGGAGCTGCCGCGAGCCGAGTCTCATCAAAACCTCAGGGAGAGCGCTCACACTCTCCCTAAGGCTCAAGGGCTACTGTCGGGTACCATAAAAAGGGGTCCCCTGAGCGAAAACCGAAAAAATCGCTTAGACCCTAGTCAAAATCAAAGCCAAGAGACAACTATTGGCTAACCCCCAGCCTTGTCTGAGGCTACCGATTCTCTGCCTCGCTCGAGGCCTCGCACGAAAGGCCTCGGACAGCCTACCGATTCTTCGCCTCACTCGAGGCCTCGCACGAAAGGCCTCTGACAGCCTACCGATTCTCCGCCTCGCTCGAGGCCTCGCACGAAAGGCCTTGGGCAGGCTACCGATGCTCCGCCTCGCACATAAGGCCTCAGATTAGTAACCGATTCTCTATCTCGCCCAAGGCGGGCTTAGGCGAATAGCCCCGTCGCCTCCTGCCTCGACCGATCTCCCTGATAGAACGTCACGTCCAATTAATGTGACCAACCACTCCCGCGACATCAGCTAGGACGATGACTCGACACAGCAGAGCGGTCGATGAGATGAGAAGTCGCATCAGCACCATGCCGTCTGGGACAAGACGGGGCAGGGGTTACCGGCCGCTGTGCTCGGTACTGTGCCCACGACCAACACCCGCACTGCACTGTGCTACCTAGCCCCTGCTCCAGGAACAACATGGCAGTGGGGAGTCAGGTCCGGGTCGCTATAGCCTCGAAATCAGTGTGTAGGACCAACTGCTCCCTCCTGGGCCTCGGCAATCCACTTTAGGGTCTCGGCAGCCTCAGGATTTGCGCCCACCGAGCCCCCCCACGATGGCTCGGCCTCGGCACCAACTAAGCCTCGGCTTTTTACACTACCAACACACAGCGACCGGCACATCATCCGCCATGCCCTACGTCAAGCTATCACTAGAGCTCCCACTGTCGCATAGGATTGGGTGTGACCAGCGCTGTCGCTCTAGTGCTTCAAGGACAAAGACCGCTCCTGTCGACCATGCCGCCACAGTGACAAGCTACAGGGCTTGGAAATGCCACCTCTGCTCACAGGACGCCGCATAGTGAACGCATGTGTCACCCCTATCCCCCCTTCAACTATAAAAGGGAGAGACTGGGGCCATTTCTAGGGGGACACGCATGGATAGACACAGACAGGCACAAACTCACTCACGCAAGCAACACTCTGTAACACACACTTCCCCGCTACCTGAGATCAACATCTTAAGCAATTCACACCGCTCCACGCAGAGACCTAGGACTAGCTCCCTCTCTCACCCTGCTTGTAACCCCCTACTACAAGCACTTCGGTGCAAGGAATACAAGATCGATCTCTCAGACTAGGACGTAGGGCACCTATTGCCTGAACCTAGTATAAACCTTGTGTCTCTTTGCATCACCATCAGGGATTAGGGGCACAGTAGTACATTTTCACAAGTTGGTTGAGGGCCCGCCAGTCCAAAACACCAACACATAGCCTCTCCATTTCTTGCATCAAAGGCTCGAGGAATACGTCTATATCAATGCTTGGTTGTTTAGGGCTAGAAATAAGAATAGTGAGGAGAAAATACTTCTCTTCTAACACAACCACGTTGGGATGTTGTACATGGTCAAGATCACTGGCCAAGTGCTGTGGTCGCTCATTCTCTCATTGAAGGGATTCATTCCATCGGTGGTCAAGCCAAACCATACATTCCTTGGGTTATCGCTAAATTCTTTGTGCTTCTCATCGATCCTTTGCCACTGACTATAATCAGCCAGGTGTGCAATCTTATCATCATCCACCTTGCGCTCATCATCCCACCATGTCATGAGTGTGGCTTCTTAAGCATTTAGGAAGATACGTCTTAAGCGGTCGGTCACTGGTAGGTACCACATTACCAAGGTAGGAATTCTTCTCTGCTTTGCATCGTGCCTAATGGAGTGTCCTCTAGGGGCTGAGATTCTTGTACCACCTTTTTCATACCCTTCTTATTCCTCTTTTCCCTGTGGAGGCTTCATCTCCACCATAAAGGTCATTATTCTTGTACCAGGCTAGCCCCACATTGGGGACATTTATCCAGTGACTTGAACGTTTTGCCATGAAAAAGGATAAAGTGGTTGGGGCATGCATGGATTTTTTTCAACCCCCATTGTCAATGGACTTATGACCTTCTTCGCTTGGTATGTGTTGGTGGGAACTGAGTTTGGTTGTGGCAGCACCCATGATAGGAGAATGTAATAGATCATTGAAAGTACAGTATGACTAGCCGTACTTAGCCTTTAGGATGAGTAGCTCAAGCACAAAATATAGCAATGTCCAATGTGTCGGACAATCCTTTTCAACACTATACTCCCTCCATACTAAAAAATGAAGTCGTTTTAGACAAGGCTTGTGTCAAACATTGGGAATATAAATCATGAATAACTTTTAAGTTGTTGAGTTTGGAAATGTGAAAATCATATGTATAGATTTGTCTTGAAAAATACTTTCACAAAAATTTACATATATCACTTTTTGATAAATATATTTATAAAAATAAGTAGTCAAAGTTATGCTTTGGAGACCGTGTTGCTATCCAAAAGGACTTTATTTTTTCATATGGAGGGAGTACACAGCCTCCTTCGATGCTTTTTTCACCCTTTCAAAATTTTCTAGACCTTTCGGGCTCTTTAGTAAAATCTTTGGTCCAAGGGCTCGAATCATGTCCTCCAAATCATCTTCATCCCCAACACGTGCTCCACCATCATTATTGGCACCACCTTCGTCATTACCATCCCAACCACCAGCATCACCACCTTATTCATTACCAAACTCAAGATCCATTCATGCATCAAGCTCTGCTGAATATTGGGACAGGGATTCTAGGGTTTCGTTGTCGTATTCCTCCTCATCCTCGTCGTTAACAATAACCATTTCACCATGATGAATCCACACTATGTAGTCCTCAACAAATCCTCGCATAATCAAATGTGATCTAATGTAATCACATCTGTCCATGTCATACGGTTCTTGCAATCTTTATAGGGACAAATAATTGTATCCTTATTCTCTGTCAACATCGTTGCATGCTTCTCTACGGCTTCAATAAATTTATCCACCACTTCATGGAAACCTACCTTGAACCATATATCCAAGAGTTCCTGTACTCCATCTTTTACAACAACAACAAAATAAACTTTAAAGGACTATTTATTCAGGTATATATAAAAATAAATCAAATTAATAATTACTTGAGAATAATTGTATATACTTCATATATATATATGAATATAAATCAAATATAATTACATGAAGCATACAAACACACCATGGTAGAGGAAAATTAATTAATGGCCTATTTATCCATAAATAATTAAAATACATATTTGTTGATTACAATAAACAATTTCAAAGACTAACAATTAGCAACAATTATATTTTACCCAATATCTTTCATGCAAACCCTAGTCCAAATTCATCAAACATAAATTTACAAAAACATAATTAATAAAAAAACAAACCCTAGATCTAGATCTAGATCTACATGCACATGAAACATCCATAAAACTAACTAATTGTTCACTAAAATCAAGAAACATGGACCAAATAAGGGTATGATCTTATTCCCCTACCTAATTTACCCTAGTATATTCAAAACTTAGGTCTAATTTGCTTCATAAGTAGCTCAAGCATCATAGAAGAAAGAGAAAAGCAAAACTCTAATTACTCACTAATCAACCATTAAAACTTCAAAAAAAGTGTGGAATAGCATTTTCTTACCTTCTACAACCTCTCCACCAAAGGGTTTGAGACCAAAACCTTTCTCCCTTAGTAGAACAATTTTTGGGAGGTGCCCAAGGCCTCCCAAGCCTTTTTTCTTGCGTAAGAGTGAGTGACCCAAAGAGGAAGAAGGGGTCTGCAGCCTTTTGTACGTGCATTTGTAGGGGCGGCTGATGATTGAGCCGCCCCTACAAATTGATACACCGGGGGCGGCTAGTGAGAGAGTCGCCCCTACAAAATGACCCTTTATAGGGGTGGCTCGTATCACCAGCCGTCCCTACTATGCCATTTGTAGGGGCGGCTGGTCTCATGGGACCCGAGTGAAAGCATCTAGGCCTCTAGTTAGGTTTTGGTGATTAATGACAATACATGATTACTGTGACTAACGGGTATTTTGCTAGAGGCAATTAAGTTAGGTCACGGTAATGGAGATCGATTGGGCAATCACGGTGGTCATGCCCCTATGATGGAAATCATTTTAGTTTTCAAAGGATGGACGACAAGGTTATGGATGGACTAGTTCTAAGTGTCATTTGGAGTTGAAGAGACACTTAAAGTAGTTTAGGACTTTGTTTTTCTTTTGGCCATACTATTAAGGGGGGTATGGATGGGTAGGCTTGACCTAGGTGAGTCTAGTGAGTTAGGTGTGGTGCACACTTGCTAAATCTAGCACTAGGTAGCTCCAAAATAGCTCTTAGATCCAATGGAGCAAACTTCATTCACGTATGATCGAGAGTTGGAAGTGAATGGAGGGTCAAATACTGACTGGATGCTGGCTCCTGGTTTGACCAGACGCTGGTTTAGGGGCGGTCAGTTCATTTGACCGAGGTGTTTTTGTCTGGTGCAACCGGATGCTGAGAGGTCAAGTGACCAGACGCTAAGGGCCAGCGTCCGGTCGACTCCAGTAAGGTTCCAGAGAGGGAAAATCTCGACCAGCCGCGTCCGGTCAGTGCTGACCGGACGCTGGCCAGCGTCCGGTTACACTGTAAACACTAGAGTTCAGGGTGAACTGACATGCGCATCCGGTCAACATGACCGAAGCGTTCGGTCACCCCGTAGAGGCACATAACGATTCATTTTTCAGCCCATGTTATAAATACTTCCTCCATTCATGTGTGGTGGTACTTTTGCTCATTCCTACAGCTAAGAAACACCTTTGAGAGTGCCAAGAAGAGCATGGTCCTAGTGAGGTGATTGAGATTTGAGAATCCCAAAGAGGGCCCTCATTAGTAAGATCAAGAGTAGCAAAGTGTGCATCCACCCTTCTCATTAGGCTTGTCGTGGTCAAGTGAGAGTTCGTGCTTGTTACTCTTGGTGATCGCCATCACCTAGACGGCTTGGTGGTGATTGGAGAGCTTGGTGATCATCCGGCGGTGCTTGTGTATGACCCAACTCAAGTTGTGAGTGGTTGTGGGTGATTCACCGCAACAGAGTGTTGAAGAATCAACCCATAAAGAACACTTGATCCTTGCATGGATCAAGGGGGGGCTACACCCTTGTGTGGGTGCTCCAACGAGGACTAGTGGGGAGTGGCGACTCTCTGATACCTTGGCAAAATATCGCCACGTTCCTTCCTTCTCTCTTTACTTTGAGAATTTACTTTGAGCAATTCAATTCTTGTCTTTTACATTCCTAGAATTGTCATGCTAGAGTAGGATTGGAACTTAGGGTGCTACCTTTTTGTGTGTTAGATCAATAGAAGCACTTTCTAGGCACAAGGGGTTAATTGGGCTAACCGTAGAGTTTAATTATTGTAAAGAAATTTAAAATTAGCCCAATTCACCCCCCCTCTTGGGCATCTTGATCCTTTCAATTAGTATCAGAGCCTTGTGCTTACGTATTTAGGCTTAACCGCCTAGGGAAAGATGTCTCATGGGGATGGACCTCCTCCTATCTTTGAGGGGGGTGATTTTCCATATTGGAAAACTCGCATGGAGGCGTACTTAGAAGCTCTAGATGTTTGAATACTTAGAGCCACCTCACAAGGCTTCCCAAAACCTTGGGATGCTACTAACCTAGAAGGCGATGAGTTGAATTATGAAAAATGGAATGCAAAGGCTAGAAACACCATATTTAGAGGCCTTTGTAAAGATGTGTTCAACCAGGTGAGGAACCACAAAGACGCCCATGCACTATGGTTGGATGTTTGTGCGCTCCATGAGGGAACAAAGAGTGAGCATGAGGAACGCTATCATCTTGTCATGAAAAAGCTCAACTCTTTTGAAATGTTTCCTAAAGAATGTGCTAATGAAATGTATTCATGTTTGAATGTTCTTGTAGAGGAAATCAATGGGCTTGGACTTACTCAAATGCAACCATCTAATGTTGTAAGAAAGATATTGAGTGTCCTCCCCATTGACAAATATGGGCATATTGTGACTGTGCTCCATCAAAGTGATCTTTCCACCGCTACACCAACACAAATCTTGAGAAAGATCAATGCTCATGAGATGTATATACACATCACGCCACAAGATGGCTCATCCTCTACCAAGAAGAAAGATAAGGACTTAGCATTCAAAGCTAGCCAAGAGAAGGGTAAAGCAAGACTTGAGTATGAGAGCTCAAGTGATGATGAACTTGATGATGCAAGTCTTGCTCTCATGGTGAAGAAAACCGCCAAGATGCTAAAGAAGGTCAACAAGAGTGGCTTCAAGTTCGATGGCAAGAAGAAGTTCTTCACAAGCTCTAGAAGGAAGCCAATCTCCGAGATGGATTGCTACAATTGTGGAGAACATGGTCATCTAGCTCACCAATGCACAAAGCCCAAGAAAGACAAGTTCAAGAACAAGAACAAGGGCAAGAAAGATGACTCAAGTGATGAAGATGAGAAGAAGAAAGATAAGCCATACAAGAAGAGAGATGGCAAGAAGAAAGACTTCCATAAGAAGAAGAAGAGTGGAAAGGCATACATCATCGGTGATTGGCTCATGGACATTGATTCATCTAGTGGCTCATCCGATGATGATAGTGACAATGAAAAGGTGGCCGCCATTGTTATTGACTCATCATCTTCACCGCCACCACCGCCATCATCCTCTACACACCTATGCCTTATGGCCAAGGGTGAACGCAAGGTATCAAATGATGATGATAGTAGTGGTGATGAACATGCTAGTAATGATGATAGTGATAGTGATGATGATGAATATGAATCACCTTCCTATGATGATCTTGCTAGATTGCTAAAACAATACACTAAGATCATTATAAAAACTAGAGCTAAGAATGAAAAGCTAGAGGCTAAAAATGATGCACTTTTAGCAAAATGTGATATAGCCGAAAAGGCTAGTGTTGAGCTTAGAGAAGCAAATGATACTATATCATCCAAACTCAAGGAGCTCAAATCTTCTAAGAAAGAGCTTAAAGATAAACATGATAAACTTGAGTGGGTGCACAAAGAGCTCACCACTAGTCATAACAAGCTAAAAGAAGAATACACCACTCTTAAGATTAATCATGATAATGTTGTCATTGCTCAAGAATTTTTATCCTATGAGCCACATGATGCTACTAACGATGTTGTTAAGATTGATATAGCTACATCATGTGATGATTTGATCATTGAGAGCATTGAGCAAAGTTCTAGTAGCAAGGGCAAGCAAGTGGTTGAGGTCGATGATTATGATGAGTTTGTCAAGCTCTAGAATGACAATGCAAAGCTCAAGAAAGATCTTGAAGAGATCAAAAGCCACAACACCATTGTGCTAGAAACTCTTGATCATGATGGTGATTTGATTCTTGAGAATGAGAAGCTAAAAGAAGAAAACAAGAAGCTCAAGGAAGAGAAGAACAATTATGCTCTCAAGGAAGAAAACAAGAAGCTTAAGTTGGAGAAAGAGCATCTCAAGATTGGATTAAGCAAGTTCACTAGAGGCAAGTATCTTCAAAGTGAGCTACTAATGAACACCATCATGAAGATGGATAGAAGTGGCATTGGGTACATGGCAAACAAAGAGAAGAAGGCTCAAGATCAACAACAATAAAAGCCAAAGCCAAAGAAGTGTTTTGAGTGTGGACAAGAAGGCCACTTTGCTCATGAGTGCCAAACTCCACCACCACAACCCTTGCCCAAGCATGCTAGACCTTTTGCCATCAATGCTCACTACATGCTTAGAAAGGACTCTAGTGGAAAGATGAAAGTCATGTTCTTAGGACCCCCCAACAAGAATAGGCCTAAGAAAATTTGGGTTGCTAAGTCACTTGTTGAGAAGGTGAAGGGCCCTCAACAAGTTTGGGTTCCTAAAGCTTGATCTCTTGTGTGTAGGTGAACTATAAGATCGGTGGAAGTCATTAGGTTATTGATAGTGGTTGCACACAACATATGATCAGTGATCCTTGCATGTTCACCTCACTAGATGAAGAAGTAGATGGACAAGAAAGAATCACATTTGGAGATAACTCAAAGGGCAAGGTTAAAGGATTGGGCAAAGTGGCAATATCAAATGATCATTCTATCTTAAATGTGCTATATGTTGCTTCATTGAGCTTCAACTTGCTATCCGTTGGACAATTGTGTGATCTTGGCTTCCAATGCTTGTTCACCGAGAACAAAGTTGTTGTATCTAAGAAGGATGATGATCAAGTGATATTCAAAGGATTTAGATACAACAACCTATATCTAGTGGATTTCACCTCCGAAGATGCAAATTTGAAAACTTATCTATTCACCAAAATAACACTTGGGTGGCTATGGCATAGAAGACTTGCTCATGTTGGGATGAGCTCACTCAAGAAGCTAATGAAGAATGATTTGGTTAGAGGGTTGAAGGATGTGAAGTTTGAGAAGGACAAGCTTTGTAGTGCATGTCAAGCCGGCAAGCAAGTTGCAAATACTCATTCAACCAAAGCTTTCATGTCAACCACAAGAGTGCTAGAACTACTTCACATGGACTTATTTGGGCCAACAACATATAAGAGTTTGGGAGGAAATCTTTATTGTCTTGTGATTGTTGATGACTATTCAAGATATACATGGGTATTCTTCCTTCATGACAAATCCAAAATTGCATCTTGCTTCAAGAAGTTTGCCAAGAGAGCACAAAATGAATTTGAAGTGAAGCTCAAGAAGATAAGAAGTGACAATGGCAAGGAATTTGACAACACAAACATAGAAGCCTATTGTGATAAAGTTGGAATCAAACATGAGGTCTCCGCAACATATACTCATCAACAAAATGGTGTAGTTGAGAGAAAGAACCAGACTTTGATCACTCTTGCAAAAACAATGCTTGATGAGTACAACACCCCCGAAGCTCTATGGGCGGAAGCTATCAACATTGTATGCTATGCATCCAATCGCCTATTCCTTCAAAAGTTCCTTGGCAAGACACCTTATGAGTTGCTCAATGGGAAGAAGCCGGACGTCTCCTTCTTTAGGGTGTTTGGTTGTAAATACTACATCTACAAGAAGCGGCAACACCTAGGGAAGTTTCAAAGATATTGTGATATTGGTTTTCTTGTTAGTTACTCATCAAAGTCCAAAGCATATAGAGTATTTAATCATGCCACCGGCTTGGTTGAAGAAACATATGATGTGGAATTTGATGAATCTAACGGCTCCCAAGGAGCACATGAGAATCTTGATGATGTAGGTGATGAACCATTGAGAGAGGCTATGAAGAACATTCGGTTGGAGACATCAAGCCCAAAGATGATGAAGATGATGTACAAGTGATTGATCCACCTTCTTCATCAAGTGTGCCACAAGATGAAGATAAAAATGGGAGAGTAGAAAATGAAGACACCCATGTCTCCCATGATCAAATGGTGGCACAAGCACAAGATGTTGATGCTCCACAACCTCCTCCTCAAGTGGTCAATAGAAGAAATACACCTCTACTACAAGATCATCCACAAGATCTCATCATAGGGAGTCCATCAAAGGGTGTAATAACTCGTTCACAAAAACTTACTTCATTTATTGCTCATCACTCTTTTGTCTCTTGCTATGAGCCTACCAAGGTAGAAGAAGCTCTTCAAGATTCTGATTGGATAAATGTCATGCATGAAGAGTTGAACAACTTCACCCGCAATGAAGTTTGGACTCTTGAAGAGCGGCCAAAAGGTGCAAGAGTCATTGGAACAAAGTGGGTGTTCCAAAACAAGCAAGATGATCAAGGCGTTGTTGTGAGGAACAAGGCAAGACTAGTTGCAAAGGGGTTCTCTCAAGTTGAAGGATTGGATTTTGGAGAGACCTTTGCACCAGTTGCAAGATTAGAAGCCATCCATATCCTCCTTGCATATGCATCCCATCATGAAATGAAACTATATCAAATGGATGTGAAAAGTGATTTTTTAAGTGGCTTTATTAATGAACTAGTCTATGTTGATCAACCTCCCAGGTTTGAAGACCCTAGATATCCTAATCATGTCTCTAGGTTGTCCAAGGCATTATATGGGCTTAAGCAATACCCAAGAGCTTGGTATGAGCGCCTTTGGGACTTCCTCATTGAGAAGGGCTTCACCATTGGGAAGGTTGACACCACACTATTCACGAAGAAGCTTGATGGGCACATCTTCATTTGTCAAGTGTGTGTTGATGATATCATCTTTGGATCATCAAATGAAGATTCTTGCAAAGAGTTTGGTGAATTGATGTCAAAGGAGTTCGAGATGTCAATGATTGGAGAGCTTACATTCTTTCTTGGTTTTCAAGTCAAACAAATGAGAGAAGGGATTTTCATCTCTCAAGAGAAATATACAAATGATCTTCTCAAAAGATTCAAGATGGATGAATGTAAGCCAATTAAGACACCAATGCCAACTAATGGACATCTCGACCTAGATGAGGGAGGTAACACAGTTGATCAAACTCTCTACCACTCTATGATTGGTAGCTTGCTATATTTAACCGCATCTAGGCCCGACATCATGTTTAGTGTGTGTATGTGTGCAAGATTTCAAGCTAATCCTAAGGAAACTCATTTAATTGCTATAAAAAGAATCCTTAGGTATCTTAAGCACACATCAATCATTGGTCTTTGGTATCCCAAAGGAGCTATATTTGAACTAGTTGGCTATTCTAATTCGGATTATGCCGGTTGCAAAGTTGATAGAAAAAGCACATCCGGAGGGTGCCATTTGCTTGGTAGATCACTTGTGTCTTGGTCCTCCAAGAAGCAAAATAGTGTGGCTTTGTCCACCGCCAAAGCGGAATACATTGCCACGGGTGCTTGTTGTGCAGAAATACTTTACAAGAAACAAACTTTGCTAGAGTATGGTGTAGTTCTAGATAAAGTACCTCTTTTGTGCGATAATGAAAGTGCGGTAAAACTTGCAAATAATCTGGTTCAACACTCTCGCACCAAGCACATAGATATCCGCCATCACTTTCTTAGAGATCATGTTGCTAAAAATGATATATCATTAGAAGGTGTAAGGACCGAGGATCAATTGGCGGATATCTTCACTAAACCGCTAGATAAGGCAACATTTTGTAGATTGTGGAATGAGCTCAATGTTCTTGATTTTAGTAACTTCACTAAAAATGAGCTTGTGTTGTCCCTTGCATTGTATTGTAATATACAACATATTTAATTTTTGGTAATGCATATAGGGCTTGTCTAACATGGTTAAGATAACCGCCGTAAAGCGTGTGAAGAAGCTTAACCTTGGATCACACTTGACAAGCAACTAGATTTACCTTCAAGTATTACATTGCATATGCATGAATGTTGTTTTGTCGTTTATCTTCAATCACCATCTTATTGCCTATTTTCTTTAAAGAATTATAGCCTAAGGCAAAATATTTTCAAAAAATTTGAGGGTTTGAGAGAGGTCACTCACATCAACGTCTAGTCAGTTCACAGGAGGTGAACTTGCTGCGAAGGAGTGATCGGACGCTAGAATAGTGTTCTCCCAGTGTCCGGTCAGATGGTGGCTCTGTGTCCGGTCGATCGAAGACGAAGGAGACTGCTTGCACCAGACTCTGGCTATGTCTGGTCGGTGTCCACCGGGTGCACCCGATCACAATTCCAGGGGTTTTGGACCTTACTGGAATCGACCGGACGCTGGGTGGTAGCATCCGGTCGCTGCCACTAGAGCGTCCGGTCAGTAGAAAATGTGTGGGACCTAGATTCTTCCTTCTTTCCTAATCCAATCCGTCGGGGGACCCATATAACTCAATCGCCATGCGCACTTTTTGACCTAACCCACTGACATCGCCGCCATCCTTGCCCACACCGGCTCAGCGCGCCACTGCCCGTGCCCATGCACCACCGCTCCGCACGCCCCCACGCCTCCATGAGCCATCACCGCTGCCTCCATGTGCCGCCACCGCTAACCCTACACTGCACCTCGCCGCTGCCTTCGCACGCCGTCGTCGCTGCCTCCATGCGCCACTACCGAGCTACCTAGCTCCACCGCCAAGCTCTTACGGCCGAGCCCCCATGCTCTAGCGCCAGTGCTCCCATGCCACTGCCGCCCTTGCACTGCTGTGCCCTAGCTCCAGCACTTCGCGAACCCTAGCCTCGCCGAACAGCGCTTTGAGAACCCTAGCCTCTCATTGCCGATCCGGTGGTTCCCCGATCCATTCCTCTTCTCGTAGTTTCACCGGTTCATCAGGTAGCAAGCCTTTGATTCAATTTCATACCCAGTTGCTTGATCTATTAGGGTTTTGTATGTCTAGATGGATAAATAAAATTACTTGTATATCCTATCTATTCTATCGTGCAGCGAGTCGGTGCCGTTGAGGTCATACTTGCAGTTGTCAGTCAACTCGGGGCCAAGTTCATGAGTACGGATCGACACCAAGCCTCAGAAGTGATAGTTGGCAGTTGTTTCTTGTTAGTGGTAGTTGTCCCTTTCTGATTCAACCGATGGTTCACGTCAAGAATGTTGGAGGTGGTCCTAGAGATGAGGATCCAAGGTGTCCGCCTCGCTTGCCTGCAGATTCAAAAGGCAAGGCGACAAAGAAACATGCAACAAAGAAGTGCAACTATCCAGATGTAGATACAGCTAGAGCAGCTGTAGTTGCAGAGGCCACAGAGCGCGCCGAGAGAGGAGGTGCTCACAGTGGAGTCTGGATCGTAGATCAGCTTTCACCAGAAGCGAGGGCTACACTTGAGCAGGTTGAGCACCTTCATGGTGGTCCACCTGGGACTCTCATGATTGGAGGATGGCATGTTGCCATTGATGAGAGTCAGCCTCAGGGGAGTCACAGCAGGAGCCACAGGCAGCAGAGCAGACTCAGGAGGGACAGCAGGCCTAGGAGATAGAGCAGGCATCTCAGCCACAGCTTCGCCGCTCTGATCATACTCATGCTCTAGTCACACCGAGGGCAAATACACAGCGGAGGGGTTCTCATCCACCGCCTAGACCATAGGGTCCACCTCCAGTGACTCATCTTGATCTAAGGGCTGCCATGGCCAAGCAGGTGCAGCAGCTTAGATTTGTGGAGTTTGAGCAGTGGTTTCCGCCGAGGTGAGATGAGCGTGCATCAGAGGGCTTCTACACACCACTGTAGGAGGATTTCTACAATGCATATCTTAACAGTGGAGCTGTTTTTAGATCTCAGAGGGTGTGCAACGTAGAGTCTATTGTTGCAGCAACTGGAGAGCATATTCGCCCCTACCTTTCTTACTTGACAGGGTTGACAGACTTACTTGGACAGATAAGATTGTATGTTCCATCTTGGGTCTGTTAGTTCTATGCTTCTCTCTGGATTGACCCACAGCATAGATTCATACACTTTGCATTCAGTGGCAGAGATTATAGGCTGACGAGCACCAGGGTCAGAGAGATACTCTAGCTTCAGGAGCAGCCCATCCGGCTACATGAGGTTTGCTATGGATAGACAACGCCCCCTAGATGTCCTCATGGCAGGATGGTGCCCCCTACAGATCTAGTCCGCCACTGCTTCACAGCGCCATTCAGCGAGGGGTCTAGCAGAACACCCAGTAATCTTACTCCCACTGCTAGAGTGCTTAATGCCATTATGAGGAGGACACTACTTTCAAGGATGGGGTATCACAAGGGCTTGACTCGCATATAGTTGTGGCTACTGAACTGTCTGATGCAGTAGACAGTGTTTGATATTTGGGATCTCCTTCTATCAGAGATGGAGGACACTATTGCTAAGGGGTTTAAAGGTCACTAACAGTTGCCCTATGCCCACTGGATCATGTTTCTTATTCATAGGGTAGTTACAGGGAGGCCACCTGAGATGCATGCTGAGTACAGTAGTGCTACGATAGAGTTCCCCACATATAACCTGACTTAGATGATCCGTCATAGTACACCGACTGCACCTAGCCAACCGAGCCATCATCCAGAGGTGCCAGAGACTACAGCCTAGCAGGACGCTACTATCAAGGGTATAGCAGCTATAGAGGAGGAGCAGTTGGATGCTCAGCAGGAGGGGATGGTCGCGAGCGACCCCAGTGATAGCTCAGATGAGGACTATCGCGAGATACCTCAGATGCCTCCTCAATGACATGACCATGAGGCTAGTAGCTCCAGTTCAGATCCACCTACACCACAAATAGACCCCGCTCTACTTGCCATACTTGAGCGGATGAGGCAGGATCAGGTTCGCCAGGCTTAGGAGACCGCCACCACGTTTGCACAGTTCTAGACTCGATAGGATGAGTTTCAGCGGTAGCAGCAGGCCATATAGCAGCAGAAGTAGGCCATGCATTAGCAGCAACTCCTCATGCAGCAGCAGCTTTTTGGATTTATGTAGCATGTAGTGACAGCTATTGGGGTTCCACCGCCATAGCCTTCACCCTAGCTTGGTCAGCCTGCCACCACTTCTATGACTCCAGCATTACAGCCTAGTGGACTTCAGAGTTAGGGACAGCCACCAGCATAGTTTGCTTCACCTATAGAATAGGTGTCCTAGTGGTTTGCTTCGCCCGTGTTAGCCCCGCAATTCACACCTCTTCAGACAGGCTTCACACCGGCTCAGACTTCCTCGCTGCTAGTGCTAGAGACTACAGTGTCCAGGAGCCTTGGAGCTTCCTTTAGTGAGTTGATAGGATAGCCTACTCCTCCATATTTGCATGTCTCAGGTCCTTCTATCATTGCACCTATTACCGGGACTACAGAGACGCTCCCTTCGTCAATGGCATCTTCAGAGCCAACTGCTCCAGTCATACCTACATAGTCTATAGCAGCTCTAGTTGTTGATCCAACCTAGACCGCTTCAGTGACACTTCCAGCTACAGAGGGTTAGACAGCTCTGAGTTCTGGCTCGGATGATGATGGCACTCAGTTCTAGCTTGCTCCTCGTACCTCAGCACTCGACTCGTCCGCTGCAGCCCCGCTGATCGACCCTTAGGTTTTGGTGTTTGACGCCAAAGGAGGAGAGGGGTCGAGTATGCTAGACTTAGGGGGAGCTTAATTTTCTTAGACTATCTATTATATTTGGTTTTTATGTGTGATACACTATTATGCATTCGTCGTGTGTTTACTTTTATGCATTAAACTATTTATGTGATAGTGATATCTATGTGATCGTGTGATATCTACGTGATCGTGATATATGACATGTGTGCTCTCTACTTTGAATTATTTACATGTCATATCATTTGTGCTAAGCTCATTTGCTCTTGCTTCCGCGTTTTACTCTGATGCGAATGAGCTTTATTACTTGTACTCATGCTTATTCATATCTTTTGAGTACATCATGTTGGCTTGGGTCATATAAGCTTGCCTAACACTTTTGTTCTTATTGTCAAAGGCTTATATGAACCAAGCATGTTAAAAACCTCATCTATTTCACATACTCGAGGTGGTATTGTCATCAATCACCAAAAAGGGAGAGATTGAAAGCATCTAGGCCCCTAATTGGGTTTTGGTGATTAATGACAATACGTGATTACTGTGACTAACGTGTGTTTTATAGAGGCAATTAAGTTAGGTCACGGTAATGGAGATTGATTGGGCAATCATGGTGGTCATGCCCCTATGATGGAAATCATTTTGGTTTTCAAAGGATGGACGACAAGGTTAAGGATGGACTAGTTCTAAGTGTCGTTTGGAGTTGAAGAGACACTTAGAGTAGTTTAGGACTTTGTTTTTCTTTTGGCTATACTATTAAGGGGGCTATGGATGGGTAGCTTGACCTAGGTGAGTCTAGTGAGTTAGGTGTGGTGCACACTTGCTAAATCTAGCACTAGGTAGCTCCAAAATAGCCCTTAGATCTAATGGAGCAAACTTCATTCACGTATGATCGAGAGTTGGAAGTGAATGGAGGGTCAAATACTAACCGGATGCTGGCTTTGGTTTGACCGGATGCTGATTCAGAGTCTGGTCAGTTCATTTGACCGAGGTGTTTTCATCTAGTGCGACCGGACGCTGAGAGGTCAAGTGACCGAACGCTGAGGGCCAGCGTCTGGTCGACTCCAGTAAAGTTCCAGAGAGGGAAAATCTCGACCAGACATGTCCGGTCAGTGCTGACCGGACGCTGGCCAGCATCTGGTCACACTGTAAACACTGGAGTTCGGGGTGAACTGACCGGCGCGTCTGGTCAACATGACTGGAGCATCCAGTCACCCCGTAGAGGCACATAACGGTTTGTTTTTTAACCCGTGTTATAAATACTTCCTCCATTCGTGTGTGGGAGTACTTTTGCTCATTCCAACAGCTGAGAAACACCTTTGAGAGTGCCAAGAAGAGCAATGTCCTAGTGAGGTGATTGAGATTTGAGAATCCCAAAGAGAGCCCTCATTAGTGAGATCAAGAGTAGCGAAGTGTGCATCCACCCTTCTCATTAGGCTTGTCGTGGTCAAGTGAGAGTTCGTGCTTGTTACTCTTGGTGATCACCATCACCTAGATGGCTTGGTGGTGATTGGAGAGCTTGGTGATCATCCGGCGGTGCTTGTGGATGACCCAACTCAAGTTGTGAGCGGTTGTGGGTGATTCACCACGATGGAGTGTTGAAGAATGAACCCGTAGAGAACACTTGATCCTTGCATGGATCAAGGGGGGCTACACCCTTGCGCGGGTGCTCCAACGAGGACTAGTGGGGAGTGACGACTCTCTGATACCTTGGCAAAACATCGCCGCGTTCCTCCTTCTCTCTTTACTTTGAGCATTTACTTTGAGCAATTCAATTCTTGTCTTTTACATTCCTAGAATTATCATGCTAGAGTAGGATTGGAACTTAGCGTGCTAACTTTTTGTCTGTTAGATCAATAGAAGCACTTTCTAGGCACAAGGGGTTAATTGGGCTAACTATAGAGTTTAATTATTGCAAAGAAATTTAAAATTAGCCCAATTCACCCCCCCTCTTGGGCATCTTGATCCTTTCAATTGGTATCAGAGCCTGTGCTCACGTATTTAGGCTTAACCGCCTAGAGAAAGATGTCTCATGAGGATGGACCTCCTCCTATCTTTGAGGGGGATGATTTTCCATATTGGAAAATTCGCATGGAGGCGTACTTAGAAGCTCTAGATGTTTGAATACTTAGAGCCGCCTCACAAGGCTTCCCAAAACCTCGGGATGCTACTAACCTAGAAGGCGATGAGTTGAATTATGAAAAATGGAATACAAAGGCTAGAAACACCATATTTAGAGGCCTTTGTAAAGATGTGTTCAACCAGGTGAGGAACCACAAAGACGCCCATGCACTATAGTCGGATGTTTGTGCGCTCCATGAGGGAACAAAGAGTGAGCATGAGGAACACTATCATCTTGTTATGAAAAAGCTCAACTCTTTTGAAATGCTTCCTAAAGAATGTGCTAATGAAATGTATTCATGTTTGAATGTTCTTGTAGAGGAAATCAATGGGCTTGGACTTACTCAAATGCAACCATCTGATGTTGTAAGAAAGATATTGAGTGTCCTCCCCATTGACAAATATGGGCATATTGTGATTGTGCTCCATCAAGGTGATCTTTCCGCCGCTACACCAACACAAATCTTGAGAAAGATCAATGCTCATGAGATGTATATGCACATCACGCCACAAGATGGCTCATCCTCTACCAAGAAGAAAGATAAGGACTTAGCATTCAAAGCTCGCCAAGAGAAGGGTAAATTAAGACTTGAGTATGAGAGCTCAAGTGATGATGAACTTGATGATGCAAGTCTTGCTCTCATGGTGAAGAAAACCACCAAGATGCTAAAGAAGCTCAACAATAGTGGCATCAAGTTGTGAGCTTGGTGATCATCCGGCGGTGCTTGTGGATGACCCAACTCAAGTTGTGAGCGGTTGTGGGTGATTCACCGCGACGGAGTGTCGAAGAATCAACTCGTAGAGAGCACTTGATCCTTGTGCGGATCAAGGGGGGCTACACCCTTGCGCAGGTGCTCCAACGAGGACTAGTGGGGAGTGGCGACTCTCTGATACCTCGGCAAAACATCGTCGCGTTCCTCGTTCTCTCTTTACTTTGAGCATTTACTTTGAGCAATTCAATTCTTGTCTTTTACATTCCTAGAATTGCCATGCTAGAGTAGGATTGGAACTTAGGGTGCTAACCTTTTGTGTATTAGATCAATAGAAACATTTTCTAGACGCAAGGGGTTAATTGGGCTAACCGTAGAGTTTAATTATTGCAAAGAAATTTAAAATTAGCCCAATTCACCCCCCCCCCCTCTTGGGCATCTGGCTCCATCACCAGCCGCCCCTACATAAAAATTGTCCCGGTTCTACAAACATTTTTTTGTAGTAGTGGTCGGCTTGGGAAGGAGATCGATTGATCTCCAGGCGGTTGGGAAGGTGTTGGCGGAGAGGGAGATTAGGGCTGAAGCTCTGGAGTCGGCTCTAGGGAGAGTCTGGTGCCCCTAAGGCAGTGTGGAATGTAAGGATCTTGGCAACAATCACTTCTTTTTCACCTTTTCACATGCTTCGGGGAAGAGGAGGGTGCTTGAGGAGGGTCCATGGATGCTGTCCCGGGACCTTGTGGTTGTTAGTTCTAGACCGCGGCGAATGCCAGCGACGAGGACTCAGCGAACAAACGGTGAGCTCGAACGCGATGAACACCTGTGAACGCACGCGAGACACTAGACACTGAATATTTGTGCTGCCTAAAAGCGTAGCTTTTCTGGGTGTTCTTCTTTGCTATTTTATGAATGAATAATAACGATGCAAGGCATGACAACCACGGTGCACACGACGCGGGACTTGCGCGTCCATCCCCACACTCCGCGAATGCCGGCCATGGCTGCATGCCAGTGTTCATGGCGAGTTCTCGGCCACTACTTCCTATTCGCACGGCAGCCACAACCTGGTGCTCGTGCGTGTGCTGAAACTGAAAGAAAACATGCAAAAGATAAATCTAGATGCTAGGCTTATCTAACAAATCTCCTCCTAAGCCTAGTGTCGATGTTGTACACTTTGAACTCCGATGCGAGAGCGCAACTCGCAGAAGTGTTCCCATGTCAGAGCTTTGGTTGCGATGTCCGCCAGCTGCTCCTCTGTCCCGATGAACTCGATCTTCACCCTGCCATCCTCGACGCACTCCCAAATGAAATGGTACCTGGTGTCGATGTGTTTGCTACGGTCATGGAAGACAGGGTTGCGACTGAGGGCGATGGCGGACTGGTTGTCGATCTTCAGATTTGCGGCGTCAGCCTCCTCGCCTCTGAGCTCTACAATCAGCCGCGCCAACCAAATTCCCTAGCACGCAGCAGTGGTACCAGCCATGTACTTAGCCTCGCACGATGAGAGGGCCACCACTTTCTGCTTCTGGGATTGCCAGGTGATCAGGTTGTTGTCGAGGAAGAAGAGTACACCGGTGGTGCTCCTCCGAGTGTCCACATCCCCTGCCAAGTCACTATCGCTGTAGCCGACCAGTGGGGACTGCTCCTTCTTCCTCCTCTGGTAGTGACAGCCATGATCAAGGGTCCCAGAGATGTATCTGAGGATCCGCTTGACAGCTGCTAAGTGCTCAGTGGTCGGATTCTCCATGAAATGACTCACAAACCCCACTGAGTATGCCAAGTCCGGCCTCGAATTCACGAGGTAACGCAGGGATCCCACAATGCTTCTATAACGAGTTGAATCAACAGCAGGGGATGTGCTTTGCTTACTGAGCTTCAGGTGTGGCTCCATGGGAGTGCAGGTGGGCTTGCACCCAGTGAGGCCCGTCGTTTCTAGAATCTTGGCCGCGTACGTGCTCTGGCACACAGTGACACCTTCCGCCGTCTGTGCCACCTCTAGGCCGAGGTAGTAGCGCAGGAGCCCCAGATCACTCATCTGGAAGGTGGATTGCATCTCCTGCTTGAAGGTGTCGATGTCGTCCTGATGGCCGCTGGTGATGATGAGGTCATCGACGTAGACCCCAACCACCAGCCGGCGCGCACCAGAGCCTCGCAGGTAGACGGCATGCTCGGACATGCTCCTCTTGAAGCTGAGCGTGAGCAGGGACTTGTCCAACTTGGAGTACCATGCGCGGGGAGCTTGGCGTAGACCGTACAGAGCTTTGATGAGGCGGAGCATCTTCTGTTCATGGCCGCGCAGGACGAACCTGGGTGGTTGCGCGACGTAGACCTCCTCCTGGATCACGCCATTGAGGAACGTAGATTTGACATCCATGTGGTGGACTGCCCATCCCTTGCAGGCGGTGTGCGCTAGGAGCAAGCGCACGGACTCCAGTCGGGCAACAGGGGCAAAGACTTCATTGAAGTCGATCCCCTGTCGCTGAATGTAGCCCTTTGCTACAAGCCATGCCTTGTGCTTGGTGACGATGCCCACCGCATTCTTCTTGGTCTTGTAGACCCACTTGAGGCCGATTGGCTTGATGCGCAGCGGCGGCTCGACAAGCTCCCATGTACCGCTCACCTCGATGGACATCATCTCGTCCAGCATCACGTGCCTCCAGCACTTGTGACGCAGCGCCTCTTCCAGTGTCGTCGGCTCGACGTCGCTCGCGAGTAGGAGTCACTCCTCTAGGTCCCATGCGGCGAGGCCGTGTGTTGGTGCAGAGCCGATCACGTTGTCGACGTGGCGAAACTGGAGCGGGGCATCGTCGTCGTGGTCATTGTCGAGCTGCTCACTGAGGGAAGAGCCTAGTGGAGAGGCAAATTCAACCCCGTGTGACGGGGCCGGGCTCGATGTCGTAGGCACTGAGTCCTATACTGGTGTTCCCGCCGTGTACTCGTTCGATGGCGGGGTTGTGGGCAACGTCGGTGAAGCAGAGTGTGTCATAGTCGATGGAGTGGTGAGCGGCATGGTGCTCATGGTGGTGCTGACTGTGTCCGCCTCCACTGGTGCTGGGTCCTCCACGGTGAAGTCCCTCGGCTCGCCGTTGTGCTCAGCGGGCCATGTCCACTGAGCTGCCTCGTCGAACACCACATCTCGGCTTATGTGCGCGCGCCGGGTTGTCGGATCGTAGACTCTATAAGCCTTTGATCCAGGCTCGTAGCCCACGAACACCATCTTGCGACTACGATCATCAAGCTTGTGGAGATGCGGCGTGTTTACCTTGACATGGGTGATGCACCCGAAGGTGCAGAGATGCTGCACGTTGGGGGCGCTGCCGGTCCACAGCTGGTATGGTGTCTTCCCTTGGATGCTCTTGGAGGAGGAGTGGTTGAGGAGGTACACAGTGGTGGTGACCGCCTCTCCCCAGAACACCCCAGGTAGTCCCTTCGCCTTCAGCATGCTCCGGGCGGTGCCGACGACCGACTGGTTACGGCGCTCGACGACGCCATTCTGTTGAGGTGTATACGGCGCCATGAGCTCGCGCCGGACGCCGAGGTGGGCATAGTACTCGGTGAAGTAGGTGGCAGCAAATTCGCCACCCCGGTCCGTCCGCAGCGCCAAGAGTTTCTTGCCGGTCTTCCTCTTTGCTGCCGCCTAGACTCACTTGATGGCCTCTACAGCAGCGTCCTTGGTGGGGAGAAGACACACCCACATGTAGCGGGAGTAGTCGTCGACGAGGAGAAGGAAGTAGCGGTTGCCGCTTGGTGTAGCCGGCGTGATTGGCCCACAGATGTCGCCGTGCAGCAGCTAGAGCGCCTTGGTGGAGCACCGCTGGGCCTGCTGAGGGAATGGGGCATGCCGATGCTTGCCGGCGAGGCAGGCCTCGCACACTTGGTCCACCTGAGTGAGCAGGGGCAGGCCACGGACGAGCTCCTCCCTCGCCATCTTGCAGAGGGCGGCGAAGTGGAGATGCCCAAAGCGCGAGTGCCACCGCCAGGCTTCATCGTCAGTGCGCGCCACAAGGCAGACTGGGCGTGCCAGCGTGACATCGAGCACATACAGTCGCCCGGCCCCGTGAGGAATCTTGGCCAGCAGGCACCGCTCCTCATCATGGATGCGCATGACGCGGTGCTCCACGAGCACCTGGAATCCGCCCTCATCTAGCTGCCCGACCGAGATGATGTTGGCGGTGAGTCGAGGCAGGTAGTAGACGCCGATGAGGGAGCAGTGTTCCCCATTCTTGAGGGAGAATAGGACTGTCCCGCTACCCTCGATCCGTGCCATGGAGCCATCCCCGAATCGCACCGAGCCCGTGACAGCGGTGTCGAGGTCGGAGAAGGTAGCGCGCGATCCCGTCATGTGATTGGACGCTCCGTTGTCCAGGATCCATCGCTTTAGATCCCGGTCCACCTCATCGTCAAGGTTGGGGATGACCTTCCGCTCGATGAGGTGGAGCTCTGCGGACGGCGGCGGTGGAGCAGAGGAGTGCGCCGGTGGAGAAAGGGGAACGGCCTCCTCATGGGCCGTGTCGAAGGCGAGCATCAGGGTGTGCTCCTCCTCCTCCTGGGCCACATGGGCCTGATGGGCCAGCTCCTCCTTCTTCTTGCTGCGACAGTCGCTGGCCCAGTGGCCTTTCTTGCCACAGCGCGGGCAGGGAGAGTCCGGCGGCGGACGAGGCTCGCCGGAGCCGCGCCCCCGTCCTCTGCCCCGGCCTCTGCCGCGACCACCGGAGCTGGAGCCGCTGCGGGAGAACTCTGGCCCCTTCTTCTTGTACTTTTTGATCCACTGCTCCTCTGTAAGAAGCAGCTTGCCGCTCGCGTTCTGCGGTGGCGATGGCTCGACGTCGTCGGCCGCCTTGAGCCTCCCGGTGACTTCTTCGATTGACAACTGTGAAAAGTCAAGGAGTGTCTCAATTGAGATTACCAGTTGCTTGTACCGCGGACGAGCGACGCGTAGGTACTTGGCCACCACGCGATGGTCTGGCTCCGGATCACCAAGGGCTGCCATCCGCTGCGTGATGTTGGTGAGACGCAGGGCGAACTCCTCGATGGCCTCGTCGGCGCGGAGCATGATGTTCTCGTACTCCGCCCGGAGGGTTTGGGCAGTTGATCTCCGCACGCGGTCGTCGCTGATGCGGAACGTCTTGATGGCCTCCCAGGCGTCGTAGGCGGTGTCCTTGGTGGCGAGCGCGGGCTCCATCTCCTCCGGTACCGCGCTGCAGATGGCGTCGAGGGCACTTCGGTCGTCGTCATACTCCGCGGTGTCGGGGAACTCGATGGCGTCCCAGAGGTGGCGAGCCTGGAGTTTCAGCTTCATCCGCAGCGACCACTGATGGTAGTTGGTGCGCGTCAGCTGCGGCCAGTTGCCGGAACCACCCCCCTCTCGGATGATGCGCTCAACGACGACCTCCCGCAGATGGCATGCGTCGCGGGTGTGTGAGCGGCGTCCACCGTGTGGGCGCGATCGATGAGGTGGGGAGCGACTCGGGGAAGGAACGCGCGGCGGCGTCTTGATGCCGGAGCCGCCGGAGCCGTCGCTCTTCTTCCCGCCCGGTGACCGGCCACGGGGTCTCGGTGGAGACGCCATGGCGACAGTGAGGCCCTTCGTACTCGCTCTGATGCCACTTGTCAGTTCTAGACCGCGGCGAATGCCGGCAGCGAGGACTCAGCGAACGAACGGTGAGCTCGAACGCGATGAACACCTGTGAACGCACGCCAGACACTGGACACTGAATATTTGTGCTGCCTGAAAGCGCAGCTTTTCTGGGTGTTCTTCTTTGCTATTTTATGAATGAATAATAACGGTGCAAGGCATGATAGCCACGGCGCACACGACGCGGGACTTGTGCGTCCATCCCCACGCTCTGCGAACGCCGGCCATGGCTGCATGCCACTGTTCATGGCGAGCTCTCGGCCACTACTTCCTATTCGCACGGCAGCCACAACCCGGTGCTCGTGCGTGTGCTGAAACTGAAAGAAAACATGCAAAAGATAAATCTAGATGCTAGGCTTATCTAACAGTGGTGATGGTGAATTTGGATGGGAAGAAGACGGTGGGGGAGATGAGTTTCTTTTTCATCCCTATCTGGATTAGGGTTTTGAAAATACCTCTGGGTATGATGAACGCTTGTTATGGTAAGGCGATTGGGGAAGCAGTTGGAGCTTTTTTTTTGAGCTGGACAAGGAGGAAGATGGTTCAGCAGTTGGGGAGTTTCTCCGGATCAAGGTCAGACTCGACATTAGAAAGCCGATCATGCGGGGTGTTACTCTGATTTCGGAGGAGGAGGAGAAGGATTTGTGGTGCCCGGTGGTTTAAGAATACCTACAAGATTTATGCTATATCTGAGGAATCATTGGGCATACAGATCGGTGGTGCGATAAGAAGAATTCGGAGAACCAGGTGATGCAGTTTGGAAGGGCGCTGCACTTTATCCCACCGAAGATATCTATTGAATCTTTTGGGAGTTGGGGCAGGGACAATAATGCCCGTGCTGCTTGGCGGACAGGGGGATCTGGCAGCCGAGGTAATGGGGGCTGGTCTGGTGGACGAGGGAGTGACAGTCGCTCTTGGAGGAAAGCTGTGACTGAGAAAGACAATCAAGATGCATATGAGAATGCTAAAAAGGTGCTTTTTATTGAAGGAAAATCCCAGACTGTTGAGCAACGGGGGTGGCGGCAAAAGAGTATTAAATATAGACAGGAGCATGCAGGGAGCTAGGGGTTTAGAAGCTGTGAAGGTGCCGGGTAATGCCATGCAGAACGTGAACAGGAGCGTGCAGGCAATATTGAGGCTGAGAAAAAGAAGGGAGATAAGAAGGGGGTTAAGGGAGAGGAAAAGAAGGGTGATAATAAGAGGTCGACTTACAAACGTATTCCTCGTTCCAAGAAGGATAGTGGTATGAACAAGCTGAGAGGAGAACTGGTGGAGAAGAAGAGAACACTGGATGATGTTGATGATATGGAGGTGGACCCAGTGAAGAAGGCGAGAGTGGTGCATGATGGGGAGTTTGTCGATGTTTTTGTTGTTCAGGAAGCGGGGCTGGCGGACCAGCCCCACAAGGTGCAATGAAGATTATGGCATGGAACTGCCGGGGTTGGAAACGCCCCGGCAGTTTGCGGCCTCCTGCGGTGTCAGAAGGCCGAGCAAGCTGACATCTTGTTCTTGTCGGAGACCAAATTAGACACGAACAGGATGAAGAGTTTTAAGCAGAAGTTGAGCATGGGAAACATGGTGGTGGTGGATTGCGAAGGAGGGGGATTGATGTGGTCGTGCAGAATAAATCCAAAATCATATTGATATGGGGGTGTCAGATCAGGAGCATGGCACTTGGAGGTTTACAGGCATGTATGGGGAATCTCAAGCCGACCAGAAGCATATGACTTGGGAACTGTTGAGAGATCTTCAGGCCTTGTTTAGTTGGAGGATTTTGGATTTTGGGGCTACTGTAGCACGTTCGTTTTTATTTGGCAAATAGTGTTCAAACATGGACTAATTAGGCTCAAAACATTCGTCTCGCAATTTCCCACCAAACTGTGCAATTAGTTTTTCTTTTCGTCTACATTTAATGCTCCATACACGGGCCGCAAACATTCGATGTGACAGGTACTGTAGTAACTTTTTGGAAGTTGAGGTGGAACTAAACAAGGCCTCACTCACAGGACCCAACCAATTTGCCTTGGTTGACTGCCGGTGATTACAATGAGATTTTATATCATCATGAAAAGGAGGGTGGAGTCCAGCGTGTGCAAGTGTGTTTGGACCGATTTCGGGAGGCTTTGGAGGCTTCTGATCTGGGGTTCTCTGGAGATGTTTTCACCTAGAGAAACAAACAAACCAACGGAGAATCATATATAAGGGAACGTCTTGATAGAGCGATTGCGAATGTGGAGTGGAGAAGTATGTTCCCGCTGGTCCATGTTAAAAATGGAGATCCATATCACTCCAACCATCGGCCTGTGGTCAATGACACAGAGTATCATCGACCTAGGCGTCGGGCAAATAGGGAGGATAACCATTTCAGGTTTGAGGCGAGTTGGCTCGAGGAGGAGGATTGTGCAAGAGTTGTTGAGGAGGCTTGGGAGGGTTCTGTTGGTGAAAGCTTGAGTTCCAAACTGAAAGGAGTTGCGGCTGGTTTGGGGAATTGGAGCTTAAATGTCCTTGGTGATCTTCGGAAACATGTGAAGAAGGCAAAGAAGGACTTAGAAGCTTGTAGACGCCAGCTGATCAGCGATGATTCAGTTCAGAGAGAAGCGGCATTGAGCTTCAAGGCTGAGCGGTTGGAGGAACAATTGGATCTGTACTGGAGACAGCGTCCCCATGTGAAGTGGTTGGAGAAGGGGGATCGTAATACAACCTTCTTTCACCATTTCTGTTCGGAACGAAGAAAAAACAACAGAATTGGAAATCTTAGAAGGGAGGATGGGGGTCTGGTGGAGGAGGAAGTAGAGAAGAGGGCTTTTATAACTAATTAGTTTTTGCAGTTGTTCAGAACCGGTTCTTCAGGTACACATGATGACATCCAGCAGCTGCTAAGTGCTGTGGTGCCATGCGTCACTAGAGAAATGAACGATAGCCTGACTAGGGAGTTCACATCTGATGAAATCAAGACAGCAGTGGAGTCTATTGGAGATCTCAAGGCCCCAGGTCCGGATGGGCTGCTTGCTATTTTCTTTAAGAAGTTTTGGGATGTCATTGGTGGTATATTGTCGATAGAGGCTCTGAATGTGCTCAGGGGTGGTCACATGCCGGCTGGTTGGAATGACACTATTATTTCTTTGATCCCAAAAATCAACAAGCCGGAGAAGGTGACTGACTTAAGACCGATCAGTTTATGCAATGTGGTGTACAAAGTTGTGGCCAAGGTGCTTGCAAATCGTTTGAAGACCATTTTGCCGGACATCATCACACCAAATCAAAGCGCCTTTGTGCTTGGGAGATTAATTTCTGACAATATTCTTATAGCTTATGAGTTGACTGAATATCTTTTGAAGAAGAGGAAGGGTGGTACAGGTTACGCGGCAATCAAGCTTGATATCAGTAAAGCATATGATCGCGTGGAGTGGGAATTCTTGCGGAAAGTGATGATTAGAATACCTCTGTGTCCTACCAGGTGAAAGTTAATGGAGAACTGTCGCATAAATTCCAACCGGAGAGGGGCCTGAGGCAAGGTGGCCCATTATCACCTTACTTATTTCTTCTCTGTGCGGAAAGATTTTCAGCGTTACTGAAACGTGTTGAACGGGACGAGCTTATTTCGGGTGTGAAAATTTGTCAAGCAGCGCCGAGCATCTCTCACCTTCTTTTTGCCGTTGACTCTTTGATCTTGATTCGCGCAAATAGGGAGGATGCGACTCAGTTCCAAGGGATCTTGGAGTTACATGAGCGTTGTTCGGGACAGATGATTAACAAGACCAAGTCGGCCGTCTTGTTTAGTAAGAACACAAAGGATTCAGATAGGTGTGCAGTTCGGGAAATTCTAAATGTTACTAGAGAAACTGAAAATGAGAGGTACTTGGGGTTGCCTGTGCATATTGGCCGATCTAAGACAGAAGCTTTTTCATATCTGAAGGATCAGGTGTGGAAGCGAATACAAGGTTGGAAGGAAATTTTTTTGTCGTGGGCCGGCAAAGAAGTTTTGATCAAAGCAGTTGCTCAAGCGATTCCTACCTTTGCTATGGGTTGTTTTGATCTCACAAAGGAGCTTTGTGATCAAATTAGCGCCATGGTATGTCGATATTGGTGGAATCAGCAGGAGGGGCAGCATAAGATTCATTGGCTTAGCTGGGAGAATTTGATGAAACCGAAGCGTGAAGGTGGTCTGGGATTCGGGGATGTCCATGTTTTCAATCTTGCTATGCTTGCTAAACAAGGTTGGAGGCTCTGTAAAAACCCAGATTCTCTCTGCGCAAGAATTCTGCAGGCCAAGTACTATCCAGGGGTACTTGGCCTGGATAGTATAACCGAGAGCTGGGATGTCATACACATGGAGAAGTATTATGCGAGAAGCTTAGAACTTGTGAAACAAGGTATGATTTGGCGGGTTGGAGACGGTCACAATTTGAACATTTGGACAGACCCATGGCTTCGGTGCGATTGGTCCAGAAGGCCCATCACCCCGAGAGGTTCTAATATTATTACCGAAGTTTCAGATTTGATCAATCCAATCACTGGGGACTGGGACCAGCAGCTTGTGAATGACATTTTTTGGGAAGAAGATCAAAAGCTTATATTGGCGCTGTCATTGAATGTGAACCGCCCAAATACGATAGCATTTCATTTCGATCCGAAGGGTCGGTTTAGTGTGAGAAGCGCCTACAAGGTTTGTAGAGATAACAAACTGAAGCAAAGAATGCAAGGCACGGTTCAGAGCAGCAGCAATGGAGGTGATGATCAGCTATGTCAGAAGATTTGGAAATTAAATTGTCCAAACAAAGTCAAGCACTTCATGTGGCGAGTTGCACATAATAGTCACCCACTAAGATCTAACCTGATCCGCAGGGGCATGCGAATTGATCCTAAGTGTCCGGTTTGTGGTAGGTTTGATGAAGATGGAGGGCATCTTTTCTTCAAGTGCAAGACTGTCAGGCAAGTTTGGAGACACCTACAGATGGAGAATGAGAGAGTAACGCTGGCGTCTATGCAGTCAACAAGGAGCGCCATGAGTTTCATACTCCAAGCACAAACTGAGAAGCGACTTACAATGGTATTCACTCTCTGGGCTTGGTGGTCAGAACGCAATAACATCAGAGAGGGAGGGAGACCCCGTCTAGCATCTGGTATTGCTCATTTCATTAGACTGAATGTGGCCGAATCTTTGAGTAAGCAGGTAGTAGCGTCTGAGTCTGTTCCAAGGCACAGGGAGCGTTGGTCTAAACCACCTGAAGGCAAACTGAAATTGAATTGTGATGCATCATTTATCCCGGGTGCAGCAATGGGGAGTTGGGTTTTGTTATCAAGGATAGTGATGGAGAAGTTGTCTCGGCTGGTAGAGGGAAGGTGGAGCACCTGCTTGGAGCCTTCCAAGCTGAGCTAATATCCTGTTTGCATGGAGTTCAGGAAGCTTTCAGGCTGGGAATCACTGGGATCGTGCTAGAAACAGATGCTAGTCAAGTCAAGCAGGCTTTCTATTCAGATGATTTTGATGATAGTGCTGTTGGTGGATTGATCGCTGAGTTCAAGTTCTTGGTGCTTGTTAATTTCAGTCGTTTCCGTTGTGTGTCTGTCTCCAGATGCAATTGCTGCTAGTGGGTACGAGTGTGTTGAAGGGTTTGGGCAAATCTTAAGCTCTCTCCCTGATCAAATTAATGTAATTGTTGCTGACGAGCTGTCAGCCCATGAGTAATATATCTATTCAGGTTCAAAAAAAAATTCAGTCTCATTGAACTTTTTTGAGTTTTGATGTAAAACCTAAACAAGTATGTAGAAATAGTTATATTTAATTTATTTTGAAAACCAATAATGCATTAACCACGCGTGTGATGCTTGTGCATGGTTTTTAACCTATCATTAACTTTTTGAATTTGATCCTTTGTTTCAATTCAAATGCGTCAAACACCAGGAAAAATCCCTTCCAAACAACTCCCAAGAAAGGTTTCTTGCTTCTAAATTCCCTCAAAATCCAAAATATGCTCAGATTTATGATTGACTCAACCTTCCTCCTTATTTAAATGAAATTCCTATTGTAGTTTATTCTTGGGCCGAGTTCTTCATGTCTAATTTGGCCCAAATAGCCCAAGTTCTTTTCCCTATAAAGTCCTTTCAATCCCCACCCCCAACTATCTTTTAAATATGATTTTCCTCTCCACCTATAAAACTATTTGTTTTAACAACCTCGGTGGTTAAATGAGGGTTTAGCCTACTATGTGGTGCCACGTTACGTTGATCACAAGATGATAAATTAGATTACTTTAATACTCAAGGGGGTCAAATACGATTTGTAACAAAAAAAAGGTATACAAATAATTTTTCAAAACTTATCCATACATTTTTAGAAAATTCATAAAATTTTTGTTTTAGCTTGTAAAATATGGACCTAGTTTTAGATTTTCCTAAAATGGCCCTCCATCTTCTAGTGTCTATTATGGAGTTAGTTGATCTTATATTGTCCCTCTTTTGGTATATATATTTGCTAGCAGATGCTCTTACTTTATTTATGAATAAGTCAACATTGCTGACCCGGAACTACATAGAATGTGAAAGACTTCTGTGACAACACATGTGTCATATAACCACTTCATACTTGATCATGTTTAGTGTGAGCAAGAGTATGACTTAATCATTCGTGTCACTTCGATGGAGGCGTGTCTAAAGGGATTAGTAGATGGCTAGAGAAGGTAAATAGTGTCAGACGGATGAACTCTGGGCTGGCGATGAAGATCAGCAAATCACACACAGAGAATCAGGTGGGTAGCTTAGCTATCGGTGATGCGGACCCAAGGTACCTCAGCGCCCACAAAAGAGCCCACTACATGTATGATGGGCCAAGGAGATCAAATATGAGGCCTAGCCGAGAGGGGGTATGTCATCGAACTTTTGGTGGACAAGCAACCGGTCTAATGGAGCTTGGGGATTAAGATATACTAAGAATAACCGATTCTATCCGATAGATTTCCTTGTAACCGAATACAAAACCCATATCTCGACCTAAATGAGATCTAATCCGTAACCCTACCTCCTATACTATATAAGG